>NW_028145470.1:827500-982500 GCF_977016875.1 Pavona decussata | reverse complement strand
CTTATTAACCTTAGCGAAATATGGAGCTTATGTGCAGCCGAGTAAATTTATTAGACACAATTGTTTTTGAGCACATAGTCAATCATATTTTTCCGCGACCGTTTTGCGTTTACTAGCAATTAATAAAAATTCACCAAGCTAATACCTTGAATGCCATGCCATTGACCATGACGGTGTAAATTCTAGAGAGTTTATTGTTTCTTTAGTGCTGTAATTTAAATTTAACGGAAATGCGGCGGGTTGCAAAAATTATAGAAACGGTCAAAAAATAAGCAAATAAATAAATAAGAAGAAAACTGCTCAAAGTCTAGTGTAAAAGGAAATAATTCATTTAAGGGTGATCTTCATCAAATGCCATTCAATAAATGGGCTTAAGGCTTTAGCTTGGTTGTCCAGACCTTATGTTTTCGGTTATTGTGTCTGTGACGGCTCAACACGACATAAAAAGGACCAACATTTTACTCTTTTGAGCTTCTGTTCTATTTATTAACCAATGATAATATTCTATTAATTCACAAACAATTATTGTAACTGAATACAGAAGTAAATGTAAAGAAAATGTAGCCAAATGACACATAAACAAATCGCAAAGGAAGGTTACTGTGGCTGTTATGCAACCCTAAACCTTAACCCATAACATATCTTATCAACTAAGTTGTTAAATTTGTAATTCTCCGATTGGGCAAGTCATTTTAATGCAGCAAAACCACAACCGCATCTGGTCAATCAAAACAAATGCTTATACCACAGCTTTATCTCACGAAAAAAACTGAGGTGCAGCTGTCTCAAGCTGTTGCTAGCCCCCTTAATAGAAAATCTTCACTTACTTGCTTGTAGCGTCCGTCTACTTGATAACTAACGATTTCTAAGCAATTTAATTTAACATTTAACAACCCATGACGAATTTCATCACACCGTTCAGTAGCTCAGTCCCATCAGTACTTATTCGAGGATTTTAATGCTGCGTTGCTTCTGCATGTTCCCTGTGTATATAAAGTAAATGCATTCGGTAAAGTTATAAGGTGACCTGCGCTCATGTCAGCTATCTGACAAATGCTTTAGAGTATACTATAGGGTGAACTCACTAACTGGTAAGGGTGAGCTTGTGGATTAATCTAATAAGCAGTACTTTCCTGTAGTAATTTTTATTTCGTTTGCTGGTTCTTACTTTTGAGTCTGTAGATGAACTCCTGAAGTGTGACCACTCATATGAAAGATACTAAGCAGTGTACCTCGTGGTGCTGTTTATTATACTGTACAAGGTGGTTCTAACGTCTTTGTCTTTGAATGAAATCCTAAAGTGAACCCATTCAAATGAAAGCTTCTAAGCAATACTTTCCTGCGGTCCTGTTCATTCTGCGGTATAAGGAGCTTTTTAGTCTGTAGGCTGTGTGACCATTCAAATGAAAGCTACTGAGCAGTACTTTCCTGTGGTGCTGCATGTTTATTATGCTGTAAAAGGTGGTTCTAACTTTTCAGTCTATGGATGAAACCCTAAAGTGTGACTATTCAAATGAAAGCTACTGAGCAGTACTTTCCTGTGGTGCTGTTTATTGTGCTGTACAAGGTGGTTCTGAGTCTGAGAATGAAATCCTAACGCCGGTGACCATCTGCAAGGTGATGCCTAAACTTGAGAATGTGGATGGATTCGCAAAATATGACTTTTTAGTTAAAGGGTATTGAACAGAACTTCAGGAAGTTTGTTGTGTTGCTCTTTTCTGACTTGCTTTTGACTTTCTCCAGAATTTCTGGATGACTTCCCTGTTTATGTTGGTGGTAACGTTTGTGTATGATGACATCCTAAAGCATAAAATTTGCCTTTACTCTCGAGTCTCTACATAAGTCGTAATGAGTGACCATTGATTTCTGGTGAGCTGCATGATGTCGCTGTGGAGCTGTTTGGCTTCATAATCCTTTCCGTGCGAGAAAACGGATTAAAAATTACCTACGATAGCTGAAAGGTTTGATATACTCTTTAACTGATGGAGTCATCTCCTATGGATTGCATTGAGTCAGGCTCTTGTTCGTTTGTACAATGAAACAAACGCTTATCTCACCTATATTTAAGCGTTCTTCAACATGTTTTTTATCTTCTCATTTCCAGTTGTGTCCATTATTTTATTCCCGTCTGGATCCTCGCCGTCAGGGTCTGCGCCCTAAAATGTTCAACATACCAGTGAACACTTTGTAAACCCATGCAAGGAAAAATCGGACAAAGCAAAGGTACTGGAAACTGGTGGATCTAGTCGTCAAAATTTAGAAAATGCATGCGGAGGGAATAAGTTTATTCTCTAAAGAAGTCAGGACATGCTTGACGAAATGTTGGATAAATGTACAGTATATTGCCCCAGCTTATTTGTTAGTCTTTCTTTATAAGCTGGGTCAACATATGAAGCCTGTTTTTATAGTTCAAGGGCAGGACAGCGTTTTGGTTACCGTCTGTTAAACCGTAGTGTCCAGAACAGCTGCAGATTAGACAAATCAAGAGGTGGGGGTTAGTGGGTTTTGAATTGCTCTCGACAAGAAGGTTTTATTCACAAAGCAAAACGCATAATTATCACATTGGATGAATCTTTTTTGGTTTGTTTGTTTGTTTTTGGAGAATTTTGTTCGATTTTGTTCAGTTAGTTGTTGAAAGAAGCAATTGATTTAGGATAAGGATGGTCGACTTTATTAGTTTTACAATCTTAAAGGTGGCCTTATAATGGCTAATAGTCAATTATTGGGAGTGTTTACTAAAGGTGGCGAGATGATGCTGATGATCTCTCTTAACTCAGTTAGCATCCTGGCTGTCTGCAATGGATGCATTGTCAGTCCTTGGTACATTGCTCAAATAATTGAAGTTAAATAGCTTTCTTTAGGGGGATTTTTACGAAATCTCTGCTGAAAGTAAAACTAAGCATCCTTCCTCGTGCACTAAGATAAAAGGATGAGAAGGAATCATAATCAGTTTAAATCGATTTTTTCTAAGACACAGGGTGTAGCTAAAGACACTTATCAGATTTAGCTTCAGAGAACCCGATCACCCCCTTTCTCATTCAGAACGCCATTATTTGGGTTTTCTTCGATTTTAATGTGTTAGGTCAGTAAAGTGCAGCTGCATTTTTTTTACTCACTGGTCTTATATGATTATTTATTTCTTTGGTACGTGATATCATCACTTACCATCTGAAGCAGATATTGAACGGCATGTTCATTCTCATTCAGTGCTGCATAGTAGAGCGGCGAACAGTCATCTTCATCAGATAACTGTACAGAAAGGAAAAGATTTGATGTTAGTTGAGCTTCTGACTAAATTAAGGCAAAGGTTAGGATAATTTACATTCAAAGTTTGAAGAGCGGAATGGTTAAAGAGTACTAGAGCTTGGTTCATTAAGAAGATTACAGATGTCCGATATCATCTTTAATGATACCGTTTGGGCGCTTATACTCGTGGTTTGTTCACCATTCACCTGAAGTTGTTTACTTTTAGCAACAAGATTCACATGCGCGCAACTAGACAACGTGATCTGTTTTATCTACCTGCCGTAAGAACAGAATTCACCAAGTCGAAGAGATCCTTCAACTATCATGGATGTATACTTGTTTTTAAAAATTTTTTTTAAAAAGCTTTTTTTAAAATTAACTTATTATATACTTCATTACTTTTATTAACACATTGTATATAGTTTTATGGTATATTGTAAATAGTTTTTCTTACTTTTTGTAGTATACGTACATTGTAATTAGTTTATTTAGTGCTCAGGGCTCCTATTGATAGCAGGGTGCACGTGCTTTTAAGCTCCTGAAGGGACTGCCCTGAACTTTGTGACTAAATAAAGGTGTCTGTCTGGAACTCTAGGGATAGATAGAACTTGTGACGTTCTTACGGTGTCGGTGCCCGTTTTTTAATGAAAGCATACCGTCACCGTTATTAACCCGGAGAGAGATGGTGCAGCACTATGACGATGATGATGATAATAAAGAAGGTGGTGGTGGTTGTTATGAGATAGGTTGTGAATATATTGACCGTATTTGTCTCGTTATTAGTAACGATACTTCCTACTGCAAGGAAATGATGAGTCACGCCAATGCTACGGTGACAGCCCCCACAAGAGACCGCTCCATGGACTAATTCATGGGACTCATTGCTCTTGAACCACTAAGGTTTTCCCAAAGCTGTTGACCAATCACAGCCGACTAGTTGTGATCGTGCAAATTGTTATGCCTCGAGTTTCAAAATCTGGCACTGCAAGTACATATCGCAAAACACAATAGAATTCTGGGCGATGTACGTTGCACTATCGCATGCTACTTTTCATTTGTATTAGTTAAGAAAATATTCTACTTTTTTCGTATACGAATCCATTGATTCTATGGAACAACACAAGGAAAAATTCTAGTCTTTCTTTTTTCTTTTATAAAATAGCCCATGGGAAATCAGCCTTGTTTCCATTGAGTTATGGTATTCAACAAGTCACAGCTTATCCTCAGTGCAGGCATTCGATGATATCATCTGTCATGTACTTTGGTTGTTAGTAAAACGGAAGACAGCTGATGTGGGTATGTTATTTATGTGGCTCGTGTAGAAATAATCGCCTAAAATGAGCCAATCCGATTTCATGAAAAACCTCTCCAGTAATATATTGCGATGTCGAAAAATTCTGGCCGCGGTGTAGAACTAATGGTTTATAATAGACGTGTTATGCATGATTGAAGCGAATGGTAAAAGGAACTTGATACCTAATAAGGAACTGTACAACATAGGAATTTTCAAGAAAATGCTGGTTTGACACTTTTACAAAGGTTAGCTTCGATGACGGTGCTTGGAGGAATGTAATGAAGAATTTATCCATTAGCGACTGGATACGGTGTATTAATATGGTTTAAATACGTCAGTAAATACATTTAGGTATTTCACTATCGCGTGATGTCTTTTATTATGCAGTCAACAAAGCAATTAATTGGTGATCGTCGATGATAAGTAGGGATCTATATTGAATATCTTTGCTCCAATCACTGATACAAACAAGAAATCTTAATTTAGTTCTTGTTGTGGTTAAATAACCACGATAATAGCCTATTTGAACGGAGGAATTGGCTTTGATAACAAGCTTCAGGGAAAGGTCACTTCAAGGTCGAACGTGTGTAATGAAATGCAAATTTTGTCTACAGGAGTCGTGTTGTTAAACTAATTGTTGTATGCTTGAGAACAACAGCTCTATTTTTCTACTTCTACTGGTGTTTTCCTTGACTTCAATGTATCGTTCTAATTGCTCAGTGGGATAGCTTCTTATCGATTACCGTCGAATCAGTTCATTTATTGATCTTTGATAGGAAAAATGCCTCGTGTTGTTAGACAAAACTTGAAGTGTTCACTATTGTGTTAACTATCTATAAGCTTTGCAAATCATCTCGAGTCAACAACTCACGTTTACATCCGCTCCCTTAGATACGAGGTATTTCATAACGTCCAACTTTCCTGCTTGAACAGCAATGTGAAGAGGACTGCGTCCATTTTGAATGGGTGTATTGACCTGGCTTCCCTTGAAAAGGAAAAGAAAGTTTAAAATCTTATCACGGCCTAGTTTGAAATATTTCAAATTCTCATAGCTGAGTAATTAGGGATTATAACATCCAACGCCTATAACACACTTGAGACAATACAGAACGGCAACGTTTCGAAACTTTTCCAAATATCCTAACTGTACCGTGTGTGTGACATTATTTCTTATTTTCATTGAGGCACATATCTTTCCAGTATACCGAGATACGTAGAGACGTTTAACTCGGCCATAATTATTCTCCGCTCTACATCACGTTAAAGAAATTAAAATCCGAAAATCGTTTTCTAAACACAGCAAACTCACCGGTCTGGCAAATTTTTCCTTCACCACTTCTAAATTTCCCGATCTAATGGCTGTAACTAAAATGCTCATTTCTGCTTTTCAAATCACTTTATGCACTCTAGAAGGCCACTCGTGGTCAAATGCACGCGTCAAATAATTGAGTACTTAAGCATTGTCTCCATATATGAAGAACAACGTCTGTATGTAGTCACGTGATGTTATGGCGGGAAATATCACTGTATGTCTTATGTTGCATTAGTTTACGACCCTGATTTCCTTGTAGGCCGATTGGAGATCGCTGCTATTTTATAATAATATAAACTATATTGGCGTACACAGAGTATTTTTCTAAGGTTATACATTCTGATCTTCTTCTGAAATATATGGGTATGTCTGGTTTGTGATATATAATGCGAACAGAAGTGGCCCAAAACAGCCCATAGTTTTGCACACTTTGCCGCAAGGTTTTGTGCCGAAGCAGATCCTTAAGAGATTTCGTATGGCTTGCTGTCTTCCTTTGGCTGGAATCTTACAAATGCAAACAAAAGGCCTATACAACCTACAAGCTCTCCGGTTTAGTATGCACATAGCCTTGCATCTTTTTAAGGATGACTTAGGTCTACAATAGGATTTTAAAACAGCCTCGCATATTCTGTTCGAGCACAATCATAGGACTCTGGGCTCGGTTCGCGACACAAGCTACTTTCATCTCCCTTGGGCGCCGAGTGTCGCATGGGGCGTGTACCAGAAGAGTTCTTGCACTCCATTTTCAACTTCCCTTTGCAAGTTCAGCCCAGGACGTCCAGCATAATGATGTTCTTTCTTTTCAACTATTCCACTCCATGTATTTGGCACAACCCACCGAAATTCCTCAAGTCGAAGGAGCACCCCCCCCCCCCCTCACCCCTGACCTTCCCCTTCATCTGTCACGGCAAAGATCAAGAATCTAAGCTGTAGTGATATCAACATCTGGCAGGAAATACCATGTCTTATTTCCTACGCTGAATAAGCAGAATTGAACCAAACCGGCAATGTCACTTGACTTTTGAGGTCATTTGTGTCTGAAGCTCAGACTTTCTTTATTCAGTCTTGTCCGGCTTTTCTGCTTAAAGTCAGTTGAATTTGTTTGGAAACTAAAGATGCTAGCTGATGATCCTATTTGTGCTTGGGTGAATTAAATGTTGAGAACACATTTAACTGCAACTAGTTGCTACTTAAAGGGGGTGGGAGTATCACTGGGATTTTGACCTTTTATCGTGAAACTAATGCGACAACACCTTCACTTAGTTACAAAATAATTCTAGAGCATCAACAAAAAGAAATCAACTGAATTCTTGAACGGAGGAACTCATGACCTGCTCTAGTGTATTTTGGGAACGAAAACACGAGAACTTGAAAACAGTTAGCCCGGCTAACTTTTTTCAAGTTGCAGTCCATTCTAACCCAGTACATCTGTGGCCAGAGACACTCATCGATATTCTTAGTACACGGGGTGATAATCTAGAACAAATATGAGCAATACTTTTAGGTTTGTCATCATAAAAATAAAAAAAAAATAAAAATAAAAACGTTTTAGAGTTTTTGAAATAACACCAAATTCCCTTCACACTTAAAAAAGAAAACAAAAAACAAATTTACTCCCTAGCTTAATATGCAGTTGAAGGTATTTGTATTTTCTCCTGGAATCTATTATGAATTGGCTAGCATTTGTCAGTAGGTTTAGTTGGGTCTATTTGATTCCATTGAATAGCAACAGCAAGCTCTCAAGCAAGCCTCAAGTACTGCATGTATTAAGCGCAGATGTGTAGTTCTCAATAATCCGTGTGCTACTTGTTTTCGTTCGTTTGTTTTACATATTTGTGCTGCTGATTCTAGTAAAGGCGTAAATCTTGTGACTCAGAGGCGCCTACTTGAAATAAACACGGACTATTTGTCTTGATGTACCGAAATTGTAAAATTGTTTTTGTGAGCAATTTCCGTTTGGCAAGATATTGTTTCGTAACTTTCTCCCCTGTAGACGTTGTCAGTTTATAATAGGAGGAGTTCAGACGAGAAAAAACGTGCAACCATGCACACTTTAGGTTTAGAGTTGTTATGTTCGACCTTAGCCCAAGTATAGAGAGACCAACGAGCTGCGCCTTAATTTAGTGTCGATATTTGTCGACAAGAAAGTGTGCCACCACGCACGCTTTCTTTACGTTAGTGTCCTGTTTGCAATGTGGTAATATTATGTTTGACCTTTGCTAAGAATAGAGACCAGCGAGTTGAGCCGCTAGTGTTGATAGTTGTAGACAAGAAAAGTGTGCTACACCATGTACACTTGGCAAATTTTCACTTGGCTATACTCTATGGACCTTTGCCGTAGCTAACAGTTTCACAAGCGGGGGGAGTGGGGTTGGGGTAGGGGGAAGGTCTTTGGAGCTCTGGGACCCTGAAATGTTTGTCTTGGAGTCTGGAGTCCGATTCGTTTCTTTTACTTGGAGCTCGGACGAAAATGATGATTCTGGTTAAATGGAGCCCTGGAGTAAAATCATGAAGCCCTACAGCCCCAATGGTCTTGGTGCCCTGCATTCACCCATTCACCCTGAGCTACAGAAGACACTAACCAGCTGCGCCTTCACAGCGGTATCGATGCTATTTCTCTCCAGCTGTGCATGAACACTTTGAATTGGTCTGATTATAGCAGATCCGTGACTTCTGTTGTCTGTACAGAGGCAGACTAGTCAAATCTTATTAACGATGCTGTCAAAAGTGTTAGTGCACAGCTATAGATGGACTGAAGAAATCTATGCTATGACTTCCTTGCATCTATCATCGACTATTATGATTGTATCTGTGCTCTTAGTTTATTACTCTAAAGCTTGTCAATGTCTTTTTTTTTCTCTTTCTCAGTGATGGTCCCAAAAGGTTTACCTGCTCGGTGAGCCAAGCCAATAACTATCTGCTTCAAAGAAATTAAAATTTTAATGGTGAATAGAAGTCACTACAAAAGATGAAAATGATACATCATTGCATCATTGCTTGGAATACCGGTGAGTAGAACAATGGACATAATAATCTAGCCATAGCTTAAGTCAGCTGATTCGATTGGATAGAAATTTCCTCCAAATTATGTTATTGAAATATTTTGCAAATCATGATGGTCTTGGGTTGTTACGTAAACCTTGACTACATAGTTTGCACGTGTAGATGTATCCTAAATTAGACAATCACAAGTATTCATAGGCTGACAAAAGTTAAAAAAAAAAAAAAAAGAATGAGCAACAGCATTGAAATGCAGTCGTGCTTCGTTTCCGTGGCTTCGCTTCCCTCTTCCAAATGAAAGGAAAAAATGTGGCAACTAGGGTACTCCTGGGGGAAAATTAATAACTTCGAAAAAAATTCTCTCGAACGCCGGAAATTAAGAAATACTCTCTTATGATAACTTTGGGCAGTACACAACTTTTTAGGGCACGCCCCTTCTAGGTACAAATGGTCCCGTAAACCTATCTATGTTCATATTGTAAGAAAGAGTTCATTAGTTGACCAGACTACGTGACAAATGTCGTATAATTTTGATTTTATTTTGTTAATTCTTCGTGAAATAGTTTCTATAAATCATTAGTTGTTATTGTAATAAGCTGAGTACGTACACAATTGTTCTTTTGTTCGGCTTGTTTGGTTTGAGACAGTTTGATTTGGATTCTTTTAACTTATCTTTTTCAGGATCTCGCGCTGATCCTTTACTAAATAAGTCTCCTTCATACATAATCATTTAACAGGTCAGCTAGCTATTTATTTGCACACATTGTAAATTATGTTGTTATGTTTCTATGCCCACTTTGATAAAGCAGTTGTTATGTCTTTTCTCGCCATGCATTTTTCGTTTTCCCTGGCCAAGCTACAATTTCATTACCGACAATTAGCTCACCTTTGAATCCAGAAACACTTTTTCTCTATCATTTCGTAAATGAGAAGAAAAATCAGGTGAAAGTTTAAAGCTAGAACACCTATAAACTGCTTTCAAAAGACTGTGAGAGTTTAGCACACACTATTATACGTCTCTAGCTGTTTTTAAGGGAAATTAGACTCGAATCACTCCTAGTCAATTGAAACAAGCTCCTTCACTGCGCAGGCGCCTGTGCCAAGGTGTCGTAGCGTAAGAAGAAGTGTCTACAAAGACTGCGTTTGCGCTTTACAAAAAACTTACTTCATTCAGTCATATAATTGCAGAGTTCTTGGAAAATCTTTTTTTTCGTATCGTTAAAATGTTAACCAAAAATACTCTGCCAACAGTCAAACTTTGAAATTCCAACTGACAATCTTTACAGGAGCGTAATAATATAAAAGTGCTTCCTTCCTACTAAGAATGTATGGGCGTTATCGACGTAAGTAATCAATATTATCGCAAACTAGTTACATGATGTACTGCTGCATTTTTATTGTTATGGAATTTCGATTTGCTGATTGAAGTTGCTTATTAAAGACCATTAGTTGATTCACTAAGACCTTTTCCACAGTGGGCACAAAACTTGTCAAAAATGTTAATCTTGTGTCCACATCTGCTACAAAAACGGGCCATGGCGGCTAGTCCACAAGCGCGCTCTCCCAACCTCGACTCTGTGCTGTACGGAGCATGTGGTATGGGGGGATACTTGAACGCCATTTCTGGCTTTGGCTTCACGAGCAAAGGCGGTGGGATTGGTGATGGAGGGTAAATCCGTGATGGTGAACACGCATGAGGGCTGGTCAACGGTCTTGTGATGGCATTTCGAGTCATCGGACCATGAAGGAATGGAGAGGGGTGATTAACCGCGTTCAAACCGCAGCCTCCCAAAGCCGCAATGTTGCTTCCTCTAGACTCTTGGGAGGACAACAGCATTTCAATGGCTTCCACGACGTTACCTTGGAAACTCTGCAGAATGAGCTCTAGCGTGCTTTTGTTGTGATGCGGGAAGAGCTTGCTGAGTAATTCCATTGGAGGATGCCTAAGGGACAAAGCACTTATCTCCCTCGACAGCCTGGGATATCGAAACTCGTGCGACCTGTCATGGAAGTTTTCCAAAAGATATTTGCTGCTTGCGTTGAATCCGTCTTGTTCCGGGGTTTTTCTCGTTTCAGGAGAGCTTACATGACGAGCTCTGTTATGTCCGTCGACTCCTGGTTCTTGCGGCTCCCTTTTAACTTGAAGGCCTGGGGAGAGCGCAGTTCTCTTGGGGCTCGGGTTTTCTTCTTCCTCTTCTGAGAGTGAGTTGCTTCTCTTCCGGGATTCTACAAAAGAAAGCAATGAAATTTATTGCTAAAAAATTAGTGCATAAAACTTAATTTAGTGCATAAAACTTTCGCGGGATCTTAATCCGTTAAAATTTGCATTACTTAATTGACCTGCTTCTTCGTAACTGTTACATCAGGAACAACCTCTGTGGCCTCTGGATAAGTTAGATCTAGACAGGAGACCAACTCCCGCCGAAGAACGTCACTACATGGCTTCGTTTAGATGCGACTCACATCTAAACGAAGCCATGTTTTTGGTTAATTCAAATTGGTCATCCAAAGGGGCAATTTTCTCAAGAGCATCCGTAACGCAATATCAAGTTACGCCACCTGTTAAGACTTATTCAAGGAATACTGTTCCGGTGTAACTGTAGAAATCGAGCAGCTATTTGGAGGGTTTTTCGCGCATTAACATGTCGACTCTGATAATATGATATTCCCATATTCCGGAAATAAGACACGTAGTGCTTACCAGGTTCTGGTAAAACTTCAGTTATCCTTGGTTCTAGTCGGCTTATGTTTGTATGAGCGGCCGGATGTGGATAGAAATGGTGCCGGTGATTGCTTGGAAATCCTGAAAATAGAAATAACATTCTATTGACGTTCAACTTGAATTGTTAGTGTTTCCTTGGTTGGTATGTCCCTACGAGCTCCCACCTCTCCCCCAAACGGGACTGATGCTTGTCCATTGAAGGTTTATCGGTGGTGTTCAATACCATTTTGTTTTCAGCTGCTCAGCGTTTAGAACACAACACAAGAAAAATGGCCAGGTTTGAACCACAGCCTGTCATTCTTAAAAGATGTGCTCCTTGCACCTGGTAGATGATAAGTGCTTTTCAATTATCTTTTCAAATGCCATTTCATCTCTAAGCCTTTTGAGCGAGCCGATCTTCCATACATGATAGGAAGGAGCAGATTGTAAGGACAAGCGTTGAAACCTTAGGAGTAGATGTTGCCAACATAGCTGATGTTGGAGTGACAAAAACGCACCATGTTTATTTAATTTCGTTTTCCAAGAGATACAAAAGGACGTTTTACCTGCTAATCCGTTGGTTTGAAACACCATAGAGTAAGTCAGTCTGGCGTTTTCCAATTCCCTTTGATATTTAGCTCTCAACTCAGCTCCCTTGCGCTGTTGTCTGAGTAACGCAACACGTGCGGCTGTCACGCGCTGCCTCTCGGTTATCAGTTGGCACTTTGCGCATGTACAGTCTCTCCAGCGGCAGTAGTGCTTGTGGCCTTTAAGCCATGATACTGTACCATGGGTGCGACAGCGAGCACATTTAGGGACTCTGTGGTGTAGGTTTTGGGAATCACTGGATTCCTCTTCTTGGTTCTCGTGATCAGATTCCTTTGCGTCACTCATTTTCCTGAAAAAAATTAACAAATTGCTAAACAAAACGACAAGGTGCATTTCATTTTAAAGTAAAGAGGGACTCTTGATCTCTTTGGCCCCAATAAGAGCAACACACAGGGTCGCGGAACTGAATTTCTACTCTTTAGACGTAGTTACTAATCGTACCACCACAGTCTGTACTGAGAGACATAACTGAATAATTTGTAATCAAATATGACGGATAGTTGTCCTTTCATATACTTTACATCAAGCGGTAGTCACGCACAGTAAATAAATGATTCAGTGGATATTTACACTAAAACACATTAGACCATCTACTATTAATAGTTCACCCTCAACATAGCAGGAAAACAATTTAAGAAGGTACGTATATAGAGCAAAATTGGCATTTGCCGCCCGTAACAACTAATGGTTAAGTATCTAATAATTTTAATAATAATAATAATAATAATAATAATAATAATAATAATAATAGTAACAAGCAGAGAGGAAACAGGAAAGTAAGCAAGATGAGAAAATTGAAAACTTAGGCATAGAATTCAGGAACATGGGAAACTTGGTGCAAAGATAAGATTAGCAACAAATCAAAAGAAGGTACTTTTAGGAGCCGCGAGAATCCTCTGAAAATTCCTCGGAGCTAAGGGTGCTTGTTGCCTCTCGACGGGTGGCAGTGGCATCATCAGTAATGTTGCTGAGATCAGCGTGTTGTTATAATAATAATAATAATAATAGATCTTGAACTAAACAGCTAAGTTACAAAGCGAACAGGCGATATATCTTAAGATTTTTTTTGCATGAATCCATTTTGACGCCTTATTGCGTAGGATCATTTTAAGAAAACATTAGAAGTTTGCATTTCTTGTTGGACGTTTTCAATGCATTTTAGTCCAAAAGTAATTTTAGGGCTTTATAATTTAATTCATCTTTAGAGCTTTAGTGTATATGATTTTTCTAAGTGAATAGTAGGATTTAGGGGTTTGATTAGAAGTTAGTGATTAGTTGTTATGGTTTAGTCTTCGCGAGGTTGGCTACGGTTTGCCGCTCAACCATCGTTTGCTTAGGTTCTGGGCATCCAGAAGTTTACACTGCCTTTATAATAACCAGCTCTTTATATAAGCATTCCTTCTATTTTGACAAAATTTAACAACTCTAAAGAATACAATTTAGCGGAATTAAGAAATGGCAAATAAGAGCAAAATTTGAATAAACAATGACAGCTCAATGATAAGTACAATAATAGCAGATACTTGTTATAAATAGTACAAAAAAAAAACGCATCAAATCAATTACGCTAAAGTGTCTGAATGAGCTCAAAATAACGCATTTTAGCGTCCTATAGCTCAGCAAAGTTAATTGATAACATTAACCAGAGAAAAGGAAAAGCTTTATAGGTTTCGTTTGAATGACTAAACTTTAGGATTTCACGGTTGGTTTACTCTTATTTCAAATGTCACTCTTGGTGTTTTCATCCACCGACTCAGAAACGCAGCTATATTCACAGAATCGAAATCTTTTGAAAACTTACTTTCTTCTCGGGATTATTAAATCGAAAAAGCAAACACAAACAGCGCTTGGAGGTAACATTTCATGACAACCAATCTATTTTGACTGCTTTGAATCGTTTCTCCCAGTGGCGCCTAAACATCTAAACCAGCTGCTCTCATTTCTTAGAAATAAAATGGGTAATAATACAGTTTTTTTTTTCGTATTTCAGTTTTTTGCAAAACCCGTAAGAGTTAACACTCGGTAAGTTTATGTTGCTTCTTAAATTTACCAAAAAAAGGAGATTTTTTTTTCCGTGAGAGATTCTTCTATTGTTAGACAGAACAACTTCCTTGTTTAATTCAAGAATACTCTCTTCGTAAGAAATAAATTATTTATCAGAACAAGTAGAAATATGGGGGGTTTAAGAAGTGAGAAAAAACCCCGAAAATATCATCATTTGTCAAGTTTTACCCAAAGACAAGGAAGAAAAGTAAAATTTTTAAGTTATTTAGATTGTCAACTTAATAGAAATTGTATTAAAAACTATGGATGAACGATGGAATGTTGTCAATTAGTGCGATACGTGTCTCTTGAAGGAGGTCCATGTTGTTCTAGAGCGGGAAGTTAGCGACATTGTGTTAACTTATAACTTGCTTTAGTTATTTAAAAAGATAACTGATCACGTGTAATTTTCTGACCTGATAAGACGAATAACGATCTCCAACAACATAGGCTGGGTTAATAGTCGCATGCCAAACACAGAGACGTATAATGAGGCGACTGTTGAGTTTGTGGGTGAAACTCTGAAAATGTGACCGTTCAATTCTGGGTAGTACGTTCGTACTGCGTGTTTATTATGCTGTACAGCGTGGTTCTAGCCTTTGATTCTGTGTACAAAATGCTAACGTTTGACCATGAAAGTTACTAAGTAGGTACTTTCCTATGGTGCTGTTTATTATGTGGTGGTTATCAGTCTGTAGTGTGACCATTCAAATGAAAGCTACTATGGAGTATTTTCCTGTGTTGCTGTTTGTTATGCTGTACAAGATGGCTCTAACTTTTGAGAGTATGGATAAAATCCGAACGTTTGACCATTCAAGTGAAAACTACTAAGCAGTACTTTCCTGTGGTACTGTTTATTATTCTGTACAAGGTTTTTCTAACTTTTGAGGCAATGGATAAAATCCTAAAGTTTGACTATTCAAATGAAAGCGACTGAGCATTACGTTCCTGTGGTGCTGTTTGTTATGCTGTACAAGGTGGTTCTGTTCTAACTTTTAAGTCTGTGGATGAAATCCCTAAGTATGACCATTCAAATGAAAGCTGACTGAGTAGTACTTTCCTGTGTTGCTGTGTATTATGTTGTACAAGGTAGTTTTTAACTTTTGAGGCTGTAAAATCCGAACGTTGGACCATTGAAATAAAAGCTACGGAGCAGCCTTTCTTTTGGTGCTGTATATGACTCTGTATACCTTACAAACATTTCCTTTGAGTCTGTGGATGAAATACGGACGTGTGATTTCACTGAGTAGTATGTTGCAGTGACAGTGTTGTTCATTATATTGTACAATGTGGCCAATCTAAATTTTTTTGTGAGTGGAAGAAATCCTCAGTAAAATGCGACCTTTCCATAAAAAGCTCTTCCCTTCTTCCTTGTGGTGATATTTGTTTCAAAATGTATTTCGAAACAAAATTTATGGGCGAAGACAATTTGTCGTATTTTAAACTAATGCACTCTTCACAGGATTGCTTTTCAGGATGTAGTTTTACAATGCTTAAGATGTTACAATCGAGCTTCAATGTATTTAAATTTTGTAGCGCAGAGTACTCTTTTACATTTGTGGAGTCAATGCCAAAGTACAAATTTGCCAGCATCCCTAAATTAGTATCGGAGAAAAATTAGAAAGACTGCTTTGTTTCTTTTATTTGAACGGCAACACTAGCTATTTTATCAACCGAATCGCAAGGCGTCCTTATTGATTATGATTCCTTTAAACAGCGCACAAGAGGATTCACATCCCTGAAAATTTGAAGCGTACACTAAGCAACACGCCGAGCAATATTGTCATAGTCTCCGGTATTTTTTAGAGTGACAACGTTTCTTTTTGTTAAAACAGAGTTAACCATGATGAGATTCGTTGAAAAGAAATAAAGAATAATACTTTAGATGCCGTTCATTAATGGTAAAAGATGAAGGGTTAGCTTAGAAAACCTAAGTCATACCTTTACAGTCCCTCGCTCTTAGAATTCTTCCCTTGAACCGCGACAAAATGTGTTCTCCCTTGAGTCGGGGAAGCACTGAGTTATTTGGAGTTAAACTGTTTGCGCTTTTCTTTGTTATTTTATGTAGTTACCGTTTCGACAGCCAAATATTTATGGGAGGGGCTTTGTCCATTAGTGTGCACTGGTGGTTGAGTATAGGATTACCAAGTATGCGCGAATTTAAAAGCTTTTCAATTCAACATCTGCCGATTTAAAATTCAATTTGAAAAGACAAGGTATATTTGTTTCGGCTATCCTAAGTCGCTTCGTTTAGAAAATGACATACTGGAGTTTCTACATCTGGCAATAAAAAAAAGAAAGGACTGGAAAGAACAATTGTAACTGAAGGAAATTTATTTCATTTTAGCATAACAAAACTAAACGTTCTTTTTGTGCAGTTTTTCTTTCGAAGTCGTTGGAAGATATTTTTGCTTTTCCCTTAAGCTTGGACGTATCTGTTTCCTGTTTCCTTATAAACTTATTAAACTTTATTAGAGTGCCAGTGGGCGTTTAGCGAAAAAAAAAATGTCGCATTTAAAGTAGGCCATCTGCCTCAAAAACAAAACAAATTATTGTCTTTAATATCACTGAAATTCTAATTAAGACCACTTCTGGCCACTCGGAAGCTCTTTTGGCGCCGTTTAAAGGCATATATTATAATTTATCCTAATTTTACGCTAGCTTAATTAATGGCCTTTTTGATAATTCTACGAGAACGTTCTGAAGGTTATAAAAGGGTAATTTTAACTCAATTTGGCCCTTCAGTTGTTTTAAAAAGAGCCAGACCTTTGTTATAAATAACATTTGTAATGTATCTACGACGATTTACATGTTAAGAATACCCTTACAACAGGTGCAAAATAATATTGTGAGGGACAATTATTTTCAAGTCGAAAGTGCCTTCGGCGAAATTGCCCACCAGCCTGTTTTATTGACTCTGTAGATAGCTCTGCTGTTGTTAAGTACCCCGAAATGAAATGTTCACGACACTGAATTTGCATGACAATTGCCACAAGCAAGCTTTCAACCTTATTTCAGCGCCAAAACAAGTCATTTTGTCAAAGCTGAACAATTTCCTGACGTTCTTGTGGTTTTGTAAAGTGATACTTTCGATAGGTGTAGAAGGCTGTTGAAATTACGGCGCAACCGAAACAATACCTACCTGCTTTTTCGTAATTAAGCAAAATTCGAATGGTTATTTCGTGAACTTAGGGTTTTTTTTAGTCTTGTTCTGCTATTGGGAAAATTTGAAGTGACTATGGCGCCTGCTTTTTTCATCGAATAATTAGTAAGCGCGAAAAGAATCAATATTGTTTTCTTGATTAGTAATACTTCGTATTCTCAGGCGTACAAAAGTCACTGCACGCGTACCAGTATTGAATTAAGGAAAGAAATTAAAAAGCGTCGATGCTATAAACCAGCTTCCTATTATCACAAACACTCGAGTAAATTGCTGTACAATAATGTCCAAGAGAAACGGCTTCTGTTCAAAATGTCGAGATTATAAATGTATTTTCTATTAATGTAGAAAAAAAAAATACACTTTTGTAGTCGCAATATTTTTTGCTACAAAACGTGTCTGAGACTGTGGTAATTCCACCTTAGGATTCTCAGTTATCGGTTGGTATGTGCAGACCAAAGAATATGGCATTTTAGACGTCATGGTCTGAAATATGGTACCGCAAGTGATCTAATAAACGCCTAGCGGGAATCTTTTAATTGAAGTGTTCGTTTCTATGACCGGGGGCATTTATTAGACACTGGCGACATTGTGACAGATATGCGTTGAGAATAGAACTCAGCTACGAAGTATCTTAACAACTTAGCTCTCGATATCAATGTATTCGTCTAAATTACATATAAGTGTCTCATGAATCACTTACAATGACGACTGCAACATAGCAAAGCAAGAGAGTTTAATAAACAAAACAATAGAACTGTACAAGCTTTATAATTTTTGCAATATTCTTCCGCCGTTCTCTTCGTAACAAATTGTAATGACCCAATTGAGAGTTATATGGAGAACGTGAGCACACAGGTGAATGTTTCGTTCTCTTTCTTATGTTGAACGCCTTTCCTACCAATTGAATTCTTGGGTAACTGGATTGCATTACACAAGTTGCACTAGCTGAAAATATTTGTTTACTTCATACGTACTTTAAATGACGTTAATTTACATTTTCAAGTGGTGTTCTCGTTAGCGTTAGGGGCATGGTTGCTTAAGTTGTCTGACTGAAATCTGTCAAATATATACTTTTTTGTATAAAGGCGTCTCCCGTGATAGATGACCCATTCAGATGTTTCATCCTATATTCAGAAGGGGCGTTTAGATCATTTATGGTAGACATCATGGGTTGGATCCTAGCCTTCACTGATATAATATATGCGTGTTTCATGCGATATCCAAATTCACTGAGAAGTAGGTTGAAAAAACAAGGCGCAGCATAGTTTTTTTTTAAAAAACCACTTCGAGAGCTTACTTGCTCAGACTCAAGAATACATAAACAACAACGCTTGTTCTTGCCTTGGAGCAAATTTCAGTAGTCTCAGTTGGCACAATTGTTTGGCGTCTGATTATTTCGAGGGACTTCATTGATATACAAGTTATCATAGCAGCTTCGAATTAAGAAATGATTTGAATACAATGCAAAGAATATTTTGCTGAAGATGTTTTGTTTAAACAATGCCGGTTGCGTTATGCAAGAGCTTAATTGGACATCACGAGTGACATGCTTTTTCAGCGATGTTATCTATGATTAATTTTCTTTCCTTTTCTTCTCCTGGAGGCCACTCACTTTCGAGAGATTTGATTATTAAAGAGTGTTTGACTAAGAAGTCATTCAAACGGGATTTCATGAAGGCGATCCCTTAATGGAGGTCGTGAAGAGATTCTTAATCCAGTTTTTGACTGAGAAGTGATTCACATGGGATTTTTTGGAGGTGACCGGTCTCTGACAAGAGATTCTTAATATAGCTTGTGACTTGGTCGCTTTCACCCTGAGTATTCTCTCACAGGGGTCTGACTGGCCTTCAAAAATACGTGTGTACATGTGATTTAGCCTTCTTTATTTGTTTATTACAAGCGAGTTTCGTTTATTTGTATTCACATCCATTGGCTTTTAACAGCACTTGGTTTTGGACGAATTTATAGTCAGCAGGTGGTATAATTGAGCAAATCAAGACAGATTTGGTACCTGGCTGAAATAACCTTGGCTTCAATCCATCTACTTCTAGATTCACCCCTTTGGTCACAACAAATTAATTCTGACTGACTTAAAAGTTGCGAACGTTATGCTGATGAAATAGTTGTTAATGTAATCATAGCTTTGGGGTAGTGATTTTGCAACATGAAACTGAGAGTTGAATTGGATGTTGCCTGTGTGAGTAGTAACAGAGCTTATACTGGCACGTGGCCTTTTAAAGCTCTGACAGTTTCAACAATAAGAACCCGGCGAAGTTCAAGTCGGCTCTCTGAAACGCCTAGGATCGATTTTGACTGCACCACTGTTGCGTGCGATTGCCTCACGCGAATTGCTTACAATAAAAATCAGCTCATCAACCATTAAAGCTGAACGCCTTGTTCCTTGTGTTTTTAAGCTAGCTACAGCTTAGTTTTGAGAGATCATCGTAATTAATGTGGAAAAAATGCCACTTGTTAGCTAATGGGATGCTTTGTCTACCAAATGATGATACGTCTAGCAAAAACCTGCCAATTTGTTGTGACATTCAGTTGCAGCCAAGCTACCTAAAACTTTTCTAGCTCGGTCACTCTTTTGAAGACATGCTACTCATCTCTTTCAAACTTATAAAGAACAAAGGAGATTCAGTTAGGGAGGGCGCGAGGATCACCTCATCCTCGTAAAGGATCTTAACTTATATTCTCCATATTCATACACCTTGTAATACGTTTATATTTTTTAAGGGGAAATTAAATGTTGATCACTACCAGTCAATTGAAGCAAGTTCCCCTCACTGCGCAGGCGCCTATGCCAAGCTTACGTAGTGTAAAGAGGTATGTTCAGAGAAAGAAAGGCGCCTGCAGGTTTTACCCAAAAAAACTTGCTTCATTCAGAGTCAAAGTAATTGCTGACAAAGTCTACCTTTCCCTCGCCGTAAGGATCAGTTTGTATTGCTGTTTTAAACTCATTCAAATATTTTAATTATCTGGATCCGACATTTCTTCCTGGTTTGTAATCGTGGGTTTTTTGTCTGATGTTGTCGTGGAAAATTACCAACTTGGTGATCGTGGTCTACATTGGATGGATTAAAAATTAAGTCTTAGATAACGGTTTTAGACAAAACCCAACCAAACAATGTGCGAAATTTATGTGAAATTAAGGAGCTTGATGTTTTAATCACGTGACCAACCACACCCAGTGTAGAATAAAAATGTTTTTGGACCCAACACCCAGCGGTTACCGATGAACATCTAAACCAATTTTATACACTCGATTGCAAAAACGTTGACACCTAAAAAGCATAAACCGTGAACTATGAGACCCAATGGCTTTATGGGTATAAGTGTACTAAATTTATTTGCATAATATTCTATTCTTGTGCGACGGTTTATAACCAAAATTAGTTGCACGTGGTGAATGATGGAAACTGTCCAAGCTCTCCTTAAAGTGTCCAAGTTGGCCAACAAGGGCCAATTTTTAAACACTACCCACAAATCCGTTGGGTCTCATCGTTCATGGTTTATGCTTTTTAGGTGTCAACGTTTTTGCAATTGAGTGTATAAAAACATAATAATGCCTGTTGCCAGGGTCTTAATACAGCAGATAAAGCAAGACAGAACCGTGTAACGTCTTTCCATAAAGCCAATGCTTTTTAAAGAAGGAATGGCACTAGTCAAAAGGATCAAATAATACTCAACAAGTGTAACGATTACAACCATCCCAGCGAATGTAGCGTGTAGTCAGTCACGTGACTTGGTGATGCTTACTGTTCCTTTATTCAGTCGTGTCATTCATTTTATTTCTTTGTGTTCCTCTGCTATGTTTTAAAACTCAATATTTAGAAGGTCGACTGAAAAATTTACGAACAACTTGGAGCCAGGCTTTAATTCGTTTAAGAATGAACAAAATAACAAATCATCATTTTTCCTACATAAGCTTGCCGAAAAAAATTAGTGGTCCCACTTTAGCATTAGTAACTACGTTTTATGGCGTGATGCCTCAGTGGCTTGGCAAAAGAGAACTGATTTAGAAAGCTCTTTCCAAACTTATCCTGATAGTGTTTCCTTATTTTCTTTGAATCTAGTAGGTTTTTTTTATAAAAGGGGCTGCCCAGTTTTAATTAAACAGTGCTTTGTGGAAGTCCAATTTAACTATGATAACATCTTACGTGTGTGAGGTTTCAGATTATTTCCATAAGCCACCTCTCAATTCATAAACAATAAACAAGATATGTGCTTTCGTGACTCTGAAAAGAACGGAGTAGAATTATCCCGGAAATTTACCGGCCATAAATCTTCTGAACTGATCTATTTCTAGCTGAATTAATTTGATAACATCTTAAGCATTCAGATGTTAACTTCATGTCTGTTTGCATCAAGTCAAAACTTCCCGAGATGTTTCTTAGTTCTGTGTTTAGTTTAAATAAAAACATGTTGAGTATACTACCAGAAACGCAGCAGTTTAAATATATTTGTTTGGTTATATTACTGCTACACAACACAGCACTTTAGTTTAATTCATTTGCAAAACAGTACCTCTGTAGATTAAGATGTAGTCTTGATTGAACCTTGGGCCAGAGACAATGCCTTTCTGTGAAAATCGTCACCTAGGAACAGGAAAAAGTATCTCAGAATTCAAAAGACCTCACATGTCGCACAGTTTAGGCCTCCAAAAAGTCGTTCAGCCCAATACTAGACTTTGTACACTCTACATTAATTATGGAGAAAAATCGTTTTACAGCAGGCTGCCCTCCCCGAATTAAAACATTGTAACAGGGTGTACCTCTGAATGGTTTCCGTGTAAGGCAGTCAATGTCTTCGATATTTTCAGTCTAGGCGTCGGTGTGACGCCAAATGTCCAGGAGAAAAGCGCCCGAAATAAAGATATTCGAATGAGGCAGACAGTCTGTATTTTAAGTTGAGTGGTTGGTTTGAAATTGGTCAGTTGTTTTAAGAAGTCTAAAAATTATTTATAATGTATTTCATTTTGAATACAACATGAAAGTGAGTCCTCCTGTAGCATTTTTCATTTGTTGGTCGCAGAAGCTTCAGGGATGAAGCGACTCAGAAAACCGTAGTAGCTATTTGGCGAGTTTCCGCGAAGGTTAAAAGAAAATAAATTTTCTTAATCGTTAAGCTAGCCCACAGAAACATTCACTAAACGAGCAATCTTGATCAGCTTATAAGCTATTACACAGTGATGCAAATTATCTACCTCAATATTAAATTAAAATGCCTCTCTTGGGGAAACAATGTGTACATTTAGCGGTAAAAATCGAGACAGAAATCCTCACTTGCGGACAGATCTTACAAAAATGTTAAAAAACGACGAAAGCAACAAAGAAAAAATCACGCAAACATTTCACATCAAATATCAACTTGAAACTGGAGCTAGCAATTAATGCTCGCGAGATTATTAGAAATAACTTCTGTTTAAACAGCTTTACCTGTTTCCCCCGAGAAATACGAGAGTTTTTTCCTTTCTGTGTCATTAACATTTGGAGTTGTAATGAATATGCAGAAACTAGAATCGTTTTCATGTGTTCGTTGCCTTACCCCAGTGTTCTCTACGAGCTGAGAGAACAGACGAAATTTTACCCACGCCTAAACGCTTTTTTGCTGCTAAAAGAGATTTACGCGAGAATGTGTGAATCGCAAGTAGCAGCAAAATGACTGTGTAAAATTAACTTTATGCAAAATGCAACTCTTTATTGTGATCCAAAAAGTAATTGAAATTAGTGAGACGCTTTGTTTACGACTTAAACAAGCGCCGATCGCCTTTTCTCTTATTCCGTTTATCGCGGATTTTCGCATTATTTTGTTTCCGGCCAAGCGGCTGTTTCTGAACCTCAGCGCAGATTAAATACACATTCATCACCGTTTTATGGAAGACAAATCATTTTATTACACGAACTTTTATCTTGTTTTAAGATTTTTCAATGATAACACCTCGGAAATTAATTATAGCTTTTCACCCCTCGACGTACAAAAGCAACTTTAAGCTGGATTTATGAATTTAAAGCGCTAATTGTGTCTTCTCCCATGCGTTTGCCTAAACTGAGGTAATAAGCAGCGATGATTAATCATGATATTCTCTCATTTCCTTCATATTTACGCAAAACAAGCAAATTTCATGGGTGAATTTGTTGTTTAATTTTGTCACGATGGGAGCACTGATCAAGTGCAAACAAACCAAGTAATGGTTTTGAACAAAGACAACCTTTTGCAACTCGATGAAGCTGAACCACTTGATGTTCAAAGGAGTGGAAAGGTGCAATTTTTGCACGCGGCATAAAATAAAACACAAGTTGGTTTTGTTAATCAAAACCTAGTTCCTTAATGGCGTGAAATATCGTCGCTTTTGAATAGATAAGTTTACATTACATCTTGTCTTAACAGTAATATCTAAAAATGATTAATTCTCAATTGACTTTTGGGCATATCTTGCGGCTGTTATTCAGTTTTTATTGTCCTCCTTGCACGCGAGAAATTAGTTGCAAAAATCACGAAATAAATTTTTCGTCAGTTAAAAGCCATACCTACAACAACTTGATATTTTTAAATCGGTTTCGATAACGCACATGGTAGAATATTCAGAGTAAAACGGAATTCTGTTTATAATTGATAACGTAAAGGCTTTTTTAATTCCGTAATTATTGCAAACCATTTCTCTAAGGGTTTGTTGCTGTGGTAGAACCTTTCTTGAGCACTGCTGAACGTTTTGAATTTCGAGGTTTTAAGGGAATTAAGTGCAGACGTACAGGTGCACGGACAATTTCAAAACACCAATTACGTTTTTGAGTAAATTATATGTCTGATTTTTCGCTAAAATATATCAAAGTGAATATTTGACAACAAAAATTTCAAATTGTAGGTTTCTCCAAAATTGCCGTAACGAAAGCAACCCGCAAATTGAAATTCAGCAAGTCCCAACTTCAAAAGGCAAGCTTTATTTCTAGAATTACAACCGTTTGCTAAATATTTATGAAAGCGTAAGTGCTATGATTACAAAATTGTGGATTTCCAGTCATTTTCCCATCGGGTGGTTTTAAAATCAATCAACACAAGTGTACATCGCTTGGAAACTCACCCTAATTTCTTGCCGGATTCCTTGAATGAATCAGTATCCACCGCGCGTCTTCAGTTTTACTCGCCAACTAAAATGAAAATTATATCATTAATTGTACATACTGCAGACGACGATCAAGATGAATTGATAGTAGACGTTTCTTGTGGAGTCACGAGATGAGAGAGTCAATGGAGGAATCTCTTGGTTTACCTGTTTTACTGAACAAAGCCACTCTGCAGAAATCCTTTTTAAGTTGGTGGAGACGCGCGCGTAAAAATCGATCACAAATTAGTCTTTAATGTTCATTCACCAATGTTCCAGATTACTAAATAAAAAGACAACTGCGGTTTTAATGCCGCTGCGTCTGAACCGCTGAATCGTTGAGCTTGGCAACGCTGGCGCGTTTAAAGACAAATCGGCGATTTTCAGAGTTTAGCACAAAGGATTAACTTAAGACCATGAAAAGAGGTTTAAAATGGTCGGCTTATCGTCTCTTGCTTCTTAATGTATTACTTTGCTTTCGCGAGAACTGTAATGTCAACTTTAAAGCGAAATTTCATTAACTTCGGAAGTTAGATTTCTTTCATAATTGATTTCTTAATAACTTAAGTAAGTTGACTGTCAGAACTGTCGCGCGAAAGACAAGTTTAAAAGCAGGTGCCTGGCGGATGGCTGACGGCGAGTGATTCATTTCTGTTATAATTTCACGAGTGTTTAACAAAACACGCTATTATCACTCTTCACCAATCCAACACCGTGCATTTGAAAGTTGCTCTCTTATATTGTGAAATGTGAACGGGTTAGCATATTTCTGTTAAATGCGCAACGGATTCGTTTTGCGTCTTTTGTCTTAAGTGTCGATATGTATGGCTTGATATCCCTTCTTGTGCTTATGTATATCCTAGAAATTTTACTTTCACTAAAAAGGCTTTCGACTTGTTTTACTGTCATAAAAACAATATAATTACTGTGATCTGAGTAAAACGTTTTGGATACTTCTTGCATCTGTTCTAACCGTCGTTTCCTATTGTACCAATTATCTCAAATTAGCCTTAAGGAGTTTAAAATTTATGGAAATTAAAACCGAATGAAATAATAATTGCTCCTATCTCGTGTTGAAAAGGTTCAGCGTTGGTTATGTTTTGCTTAAGGACTGGCTCATTTTTACAAAGTTGCTCCTTTTCACTGTGGGGTTTCTTTATAAGTCAGAGAAAGATAGAATTGTTTGAAAGTAGCCTTTCTCCTTTCGCATTTTTATTCAAATTAAGATATACGGTTGACTTTTAAGCGGAGAATTGTTTTTGATTAGTTACGTTTCGATTTAGTTTGATAAGATAAACGTAAGCTACGTTTGCAAAAATGTCAGTTTAAACAATGCTTTCAAAGGATATGGTAATCTGAGGCGATTTTAGCCGGTTATCGGTAATGTTTACAATGCTTCGGGTATCGTTAAATACAAATTAAGACCTATATAGAGACATAAGCCGACAGCCTTTTATTATTCTGTAGTTCATTGCCAGAAGCCTTCTAATAATTATTGTAAGTAAAACGCGGTAGATACAGAGGAGAATATGCAATAAAAACTTGTAAATTAGAACCTTTTTTTCTGAATTTAAAGAACAGTGTCTCGCCGATGATGATGAGATTTGCTTTTCTTGCTTTGGAAGTTAGCAAACTACCTTTTTTATTTTTTAATTGTTAATGCAATGTATCGGTGACTGAAACGAATCATTGTTTGATTAAGTGCTTAAGTTTCACCCCGAACCTTACAAAAGGATCTGATGAAGTTTTGAACATCAGTTGGCAACTTTGAAAGGATGCATGCATTTCATATGGTTAAAATATAGCAATTGCTACGAAAAATAATGTCATAAATTAAAACATGAAACATAATAAAATACTTTTCTTCGAACAGTTTATTTATATGGACAATTGTTTGGTTAGAAACGAATCAATAAAAATGACTGCCTTTGATTTGATGTGTTCTTCCGACATATACCCGTCATTGTACTGGTCTTCAAAACACATGTACCTCCTTAAGAATATTCCTCAAAACATCTAAGCAACAAAAGCGTTTACTTTCAAGGCTATGTTCGCGACCTGAGCCGATAATATAGCTCCGGTATTCTCCATAAAATGAAAAATGCCATATTTCATCCCTTACGTTTGACAGTGATAATATTACAAGCGACATTGTCAAATTTCGTTTGCTCAGCTAAGGTGTAGTAAAACAAAAGGCGTAAAGGGCTTCGACACTTTAAGAATTCAATAATAAAGCGTATTTGACAACAGCGATATAAACTCTTGGCATCGGTATCTTCTAACACCTCCACTTCACACATTCCCTTCCTTAGATGGCCGGGGAGTGAGTATTTTTCTCAAGTCACAAAAATTGCATAGTAGCATTTATAGTTATAAACAGTACGACCAAAGAACGCCTTGTTAACCTCAATAAGTTTGATAAAGATGAAGTAGTTACATTGTATGTTTTTACTCATTGTCCAACATACACAATACAGATAACCACGTGTTGGACTCGTGGTCCAAATTAAAGCCGCCTTGTGTAAATAATTATATTCCTTTGAATGCACGAAAGAAACTACAATGGGCTAAATTGTTCTATGGCCTCTCAAGAACTAATAATTCGTACATGTTACCTCTGAATTTTCAAATTTCCAGGAGCATCAAGTACTTTGTATCGCGCATGTACGTTTTCAGGTCTTGAAAAAGAGTAATCTTGATTTGTAACTGCTCTTCACACATACTCACAATGCGTTTCGCTTCCCACACTTTGTTAGTTTACCAGATCATTGAATAATAGCTGTTTGCTCAGAAAAAGATATTACTGTTTACTTAGCCGCCTTGTCTGACTTCTTGTATCTACATTCATTCACAATTTCGCTCGTCCCGAATGACGAAGAAGGGTGTAAAATGTTTTCAGCTGGGTTTGTTTTTTGCAGATAGCTCTTCAAAACTTCACCTGGGAACTACAAGCCTTGCTCCAGCTTCAGCAGCAATAACAAACGTTCCAGTCTTGTCGTGACTATATTCATCTCTTTCAGTAGTTGCTCATTTACAACTTATATTCTCGTGCTGTAGTGTTTATGAGCTTTGATTACAATATAATTTACAGAGAACGTTCCAGACGTACGTACATGAACTGAACCGAACGATGTCATCTATAGGACTCTTTTTTTTCCGGTCACCCGCTAATACATGCAGTAGCGCCTCGACAACTCGAAAGTTTGAGAGTGAAGAGTGTTGTAGTTGTAAGAGTCTCCAGCTTTCGTGGGATAACACTGGCGAATTTAGGGGAGCTCCCCACGGGGCCCATTGCCTTCTACAGTAGCATCTCGACAACCCCACGGGGCCAGTACATACATGAACTGAACCAAACGATGTCATCTATACGACTCTTTTTTCCGGTCACCCGCTTAATACAGTAGCATCTCGACAACTCGAAAGTTTGAAAGTGAAGAGCCTCAGAGTTGTAAATTAAAGGTCTCCAGTTACCGGCCGGGGGTTAGTACTGGCGAATTTAGGGGAGCTCCCCACGGGGCCCATTGCCTTCTACAGCAGCATCTCGACAACTCGGATGGTTAAAACTGAGGAGTCTCCAGCTACCAGGGATTAAAAAATGGCGAATTTATGGGAGCCCCCCACGGGGCACAGGACCTTCGTTCTGGTCAAATGAAAAGTGCAGTTGACTCGAGTTGGTGATAAAATTGAGTCCTACTGAGTTTGAGCCTACATCTTCACGGTTATCAAGCTTTCTATGAGAACTAAGGTCTCAGTTTTACTATCTGTAAAAGATGCCAAGTGAACGCGCCCTCGACAAGGCTAATTCTCGAAGACGAAAGAGAGTTTCAAAAGCAGTGAACAAGTGTACTTTAATTCTGTATGACGCTCGACGGCTCCTTCAAATACCATACCGCAAATCTGACTAAAAATTGGTTTATTCCCCGTTCCTTTCCACTTTTTTGTGCCAAATTCAAGTATTCAAAATTTTTAAATCTCCTGCTGTGAGGAAATACGTCTTGAGCCAAATACTGCAAAGGAAAATTTGATTAAACCACGCCCCTTCAATAAGACATTTTTCGAAGCAAATCATTAAATACTTATTAATATAAAGATGAAGCTTTCCTGATCAAAAAGGTAGTAATATTTTATCGTAATGTTGAGGAAGCTGAAGTCAAACGCTTACAAAACTCAATGGAAAATCGTTTCCTTTTTCAACTTATAACTTTTACCTTACGAAACATAGAACGGATCAATGTAGCTATGACGACCTTTTCAGATCTTGTGTTTTTAAAATTGTTTAAAAGAAAGACCATAAGAGAATGATAACCCCTTGGTTCCCCCAAGCCCAAATTCTGATGGGTGTAACCTGGGTTCTGCTCCGTATGAAATCCAATTGTGCTTCAACGGTGGATTTGAATGTTTCTTTTGCCTATATTCCCTGTAATGAGGTTTTGTCTTTCGGCATGGGGAGTTAATAGAAGAGTTCCTTACTTGACTTCCTATAATGTTTGACCATTGAACATTAGACAGATTCGGTTAAAGTAATGTGGCTTAGCCCTATTTGCGCGAACTTACCGGTGGCAATAAGCTGGTCAGATTTGTACACGAGCACATTGAGACGGCGTGACATCGAACCCTAGCGAATCATTTCTTTGTATCTTGTGTTTATACTGATGATCAAAGTCAGCATTTACTATCTCTCGCTCGCCTGCTTCTTTACGGTCAGTAAATGGAAGCTGGTGATGGTCGAACTAAGTCTTCACTGGCTGACAGTGCAGTGTACATGTGTATTGGCTATTTTATTGTCGAACATGCAGGACGCTGAGGGCAGGCAAACGTTCCATGCACCATTGATCTTAGTTTATACAATAAGATAAGTCAGGTATTTGTTCCACGTTATTTCTCACTCCGTTAGCGCTCTTTCGTTATGTCAGTCCTTTATTCCTTCGATGATCACCTCTCCCAATTACTCAATTCAACATTGGGTTAATTTGAAGTAAATCTAATGCATCATGAACGCATTAACGAATTTGTCCAAAGTATAAATTTCACTAGAATTGTTATCTCACTTAATGATGTAACAAAGCAAGCCAGTGACTCCTGCTGAAAGTTAATGCGTTTTAAGCCAATACTACAAAGTAACCACAAAGGAAATTTTTATTAAACTACTGTATGCCTCTTTAATCAGATATTTTTCGACGTTATCAAAATGTATATAAAGTTGTAGCTTTACTGATAAAAAACCGAGCACAGTGGTACAAATTGTATCAACTCTTAGGGAGCTGAACTCAAACGCTTACAAGACTGTAATGGAAAGTTATTTCCTTAAATTCTGTTTATTTACAGCTTGTAACTATTATTTCACAAAATATGGAACGAATCGATGGAGTTATAATGACCTTAAATCATGACAAAAATAGTTTTTAAAAATTGTTTCTAAGAGGTAAAAAACACGACATTAGTTTCTTGAATTCAAACAGGATAAATAGCTTTCTGTTAACTCTTCTGTCACATTATATGTGCGGTTAAATAGTATCATCTAACGGTTTTTACTGCATGGTTAAATGAACGAGTTCAAACGGTTTAAATGATATATTCTTATCGTTGAATTGTCAAGCTTTCATCCGCTGGGCCTTTGAAGCATCAGGCAGAACATTAACGCTGAAGATCGAATCCTTAGTAATATTTTGTAAAATATCGAGCAACAGACACCATTACAGCTTTTAGAAGAAAGGACCATCTTTCAGATTACATCGAGGGGCCCAAACGTTAGAGCCACCTTTTACAGGATAATAAACAGCACCACAGGAAAGTACTGCTTAGTAGTTTTCATTTGAATGGTCATACTTTCGGATTTCATCCACAGACTCAAAATCCACCCTGTACAGCATATTAAACAGCACCACAGGAAAGTACTGTAGCGCTCAATAAGCTTTTATTTGAAAGGTCACACTTTAAGACTTCATCGACAGACTCAAAACAATCTTGTACAGAGTAATAAACAGCACCACAAGAAAGTACTGCTCAGTAGCTTTCATTTGAATTGTCACACTTTAGGACTTCATCGACAGACTCAAAAGTTAGAACCACATTGTACAGCATATTAAACAGCACCACAAGAAAGTACTGCTCAGTAGCTTTCATTTGAATTGTCACACTTTAGGACTTCATCCACAGATTCAAAAGTTAGAACCACATTGTACAGCATAATAAACAGCACCACAGGAAGGTACTGCTCAGAAGCTTTCATTTGAATAGTCACACTTTAGGATTTCATCTACAGACTCAAAAGTTAGAACCATCTTGTACAGCATAACAAACAGCAACACAGGAAGGTACCACTTTCACCTGAATGGTCACTCTTTTGGATTGCATCCGCAATTTAATCTATAATTAGCTTTACCAAAAAAACCCAGTCGTTTTGAACATACGAGTGCGCTTTCCGTCACAACACGAGAAGAAAAGGTCCTACCTTTCTTGCAAGTTCTTTTTTGTTTTCTCTCCTACAGAGATCAAAAGCTTTTAAACGCTTTCGTTGAATGTTCGGGGCGCAAGCTAAATGAAAGTTCCTTACGTTCAAGATGAAAATCAAGCACTACTGAAACAAAATAAGAACTTAAATCATAGTAGAAAGAAAACCACCGGCTATGGTCAGCATGCGCTCTGTTTGGTGCTTGTGCATACAATGTCTCTTAAAGTTTGACCACTGACACTCTCGATTAGAAACCGTGATACAGTCTGATACTGCTTGACTAGCAAGGAGCCTAAAATCTTAGTTTCTTTGTTAAAAAGCGCCTTATCGATTGATTTGTTGTGTGCACAGCTGAGTCGGTTTGTTTACAGCTATTTGTTATAGCGCTCTTTTTCATTGTATACAAAAAGTACAATACGATTGTTTTATTGCCAGCAACGGAGCTCAAAGTTATTGAAAATCAGTCAATAAAGGGCGATATTGAGGTCTTTTCTGGCTCATCACCTGTTTTGACTGAAAGGAGCGCACCCGACACTGTGAGTTATCACACTTCCAATCAGGCAATAAATTGCTGGGATCATAGTTCTATTCAGTGTGTGTTAACACAGCTGTATCTTATGGTCCTAATATATCAGTTATATAGCTGACCTGCTTAGTGACACCGCTAATAAAAAGTTGTGATTGTGTATTTAAGCAAGTGAGAAGAAGTCAATCAGGCATCTTAGCCAAAAGCAATTTAATTCTTAGTAATATTTTGTAAAATATCGAGAAACAGACACCATCACAGCTTTCAGAAGAAGGGATCATCTTTAAGATTTTATCGACGGGCTCGAACGTTAGAACCACCTTTTAAAGGATAATAAACACTACCACATTGAAATACTGCTCAGTAGTTTTCATTTGAATTGTCACACTTTAGGATTTCATCCACAGACTGAAACGTTAGAACCACCTTGTACAGCATACTTAATTTAAACAGAACCACAGGAAAGTACTGCTCAGTGGCTTTCATTTGAATGGTTTCACTTAAGAACTTCATCCACGGACTCAAAACGTATCTCGTATAGCAAGGGTATTTAATAGCCCATTCAGACATATCTTTTTTTCCTTTTGTTTAATGCCGATACGTTTCTCTGCCAATTCCGCCAATGTACAGGTTAAATGGTTAATCATAATTTCTTCAAAACCTATTCAAGCAAACCCGAATGTTATTCGCGAAGAGAAGGTCACAAAATGAACACTCCGTTTTCTAAGAAGATACTCTGTAAAAACGTGAAATATTTTTTCTTTGTTTTCTATACCTTTTGTTGCCCTGCACACTATTATTCTCATGGAGTTTATAGCTACTGTTTGCTTTTTTTTACGTCACTTGTGAGTTTGACAGGTTCTTACACAGAGGAAGAGCCTTTTTCCTCACGTAACAAAGAGGAATGATGTTTATAGCCCTTTCATTGTAAACCCTAATAGTGATCAACATGAACTTTCTCCTTACATTGTCACTACTTTATCAAAATTAGAGTCATAATAATAAAGGAAATGATCACCAAAGATGAATGTCTTGATGTTTTCACATATTCTCCCCACTAGTACCGTAACAAATGTTTGTAAAAACATAAGGAGAATATCCATGTTGATATAGAGGCTTAATTTTAAATCAATGACGAACCTTTTAGATTTTTGTAAATACAATGCTGGCCAATTGAGTCAGGGATACTTGGTTAAACAACATCAGCATCTCTGCTCTAAGTCGCTCACTAACTTAGCTCCAAAGAGTCTCCTGTACATAGCTCAATGGTAAAGTATCTGAACTAGTAATCAGAAAGTCATAGGTTAGACCCCAATTGGGAGAACTGGGATTTTCTTTTCCAAGTATTCCTGTGTCACTGATTAAAATAAGAAAAATACATCTATCAACCTTAAATTCTTTTACGAAGGAAACCTCTAGTGATAAGTAGCTTAAGAAGAGCTTAGACTTTCACAAATTCCGTGTTTCGCCTTTCTCTTGCTCGTATTCACTACGGGTTTAGTTAACTACGTACAGAAATTTTGAGACGTTAATTTTGTTTGCAGGAGCATTTTTGAGTCTTACCTACGTTTAGCATTTTCCCTTTTTAGACAACGATTCAAACCTCGTACTTCGCATCACAAAACGTACATAAAATCGTGCTTGTTAATGTCTTTCCCTTGTTCAAACATACGCTGTTAAAAATCTGCACACAAAAGCCAGCCAAGAGTCTAGCGATTTTCGTGCAGTGCTCACTCTTCAGTTAGGGAAAACTATCGCTATTGTGCTGTGGTTTTTGGCGAATTCTTTTTAAAATGTCTAGAGAGTTACCTTTACCCTTCGTCCAATCATAATAATGCATCCACTGTGCAACTTGTTTCTCCAGCTTATTACCATAACGACATGTTAGTTAAGAACATCTTTGCCAAGACCCATGGGCTCACTAATAGTTGCAACAGAATTTCATCGCGAAAAAAATACCTCAGTTGTACGTTAATTCTTTAACTCAGGCCCGTAGCGGGGGGAGGGGCAGGGGGGGCTTAAGCCCCCCCCCCCCCCCCCAGAATTTTTGGAAGTTAAAAAGCAATGTGCCCAAAAATATATAATTAAAACAACTTAATGTTGAATTCTGACGCTGTAAGTGCCTTTTCACAACCTTTAATAGTCTGTTTACTACCTGTCAGTTTCCTTCCGTAACAGGCACTCCTATCTTGGGAATCGGAAATAAGAATCAAAATGGAATGATATCAACCAAAAACAGAAACCTGTCAGTTTCCTTCGCTGACAGGAACCCTATCTTGGAAATCTGAAATAAGAATCAAAATGGATTGAAATCCACCAATCTGAAGCCGTAAAACTGTCAAGATAAATTACTTGTTTTCTAAGACATCCGCTCATTTTAAGCAATACAAATGTCCTTAGTTTATAACAATTTAGTGTTCCCGCGTTGTCACACAAAAAGTCACACAAATATGTCCTCGTTGCATTTTAAACCGGCCCAATATCAGTCTGTTTTTGAGTGACGGCCCTGTAACTATAGTGGGTCCATGCATTTTATTTCTGTATCCGTGGTTGTATGCGCAGCCTGTGGCTTGAACAGTCATCGAATGTCTTTTACTGTTTCAACCTGACTTTTCAGTCAAAAGAATGATTTTTTTAAACTGGAAAGACTTCCTCAAAATACTATAAAACAAAGCATCTCGGGAAGAAACTACTTACAAGCGGTACGCGTTACCTGAACGGTCATAATGGTTATGCTTTTGGATTTAATGCAGGCAAAAGTAAGAACCTCCTTAACATATGTTGTAAACAATATACAGGAAAGTAGTGCTCAATGGAGTTTTGTAACCATACAAGCGGAAATATGTGGCTGCTTTTCCCCAGTCTCTATCGTCCGTTTCTCCATCCTTCCACAAACATTCTGGATTGGTCAGATAGAGTATCGTACTAAACTTATTGGCTTCATTAATATTGTCTTACTGTAGATGTTGCGTGTAGCCGGTCTTTTTGGTTTTAGAGCGTGAATCTTTGTGCAGTCCCTATGACACTATAACTCAGCTCCAAGAACTGTTTCCCTCTTATTTCCCTTGTATTCACAATGCGAGTTCGTTAGGTTTCCGATTTTTTTTTGTTAAATATATACGGAAAGGTGGTTCACTTACGCAAGTTTTATCATATCATCATCAGTATTTTTAATATTGGTCCTGAACTTGTCTGTCAAAACATGGAGTGATTGGCATTAGTTGAATATCACAAGAACCTCTTTAAACCCACGCATTATATTATTTTCAAAAAGATTTCCTGAATCTTGTACACTCATTGTCTTCTCATATTCTTTTATATTCTTAAATACTGCAAAATTCTTGTAAACTTCCGCTAGTACGGACTCTCGCTTTTACGGATCCAAGTATGGGTCCCGAATTTTTCCGTTTAATCAGGGATTGAGATTGGAATCAGTTCACTGTCAGTTCACCGGACAGACACAAGAACCACTTTAAACACAGCTATTATCTTACTTTTAAAGAGACTTCAGACCAGAATCTTGTGCGCTTTAAATTTTGATATTCTCTTGTATTCTTAATATTCACCATAAAGCATCAAACAAAATGTTCGTTTGAAGAGCGACTATAAGGCCTACATCGTTATAGCGAACCTCCTTGCAGTAGCTCAAGATGTTCCTTCTTTTTGTCCTCCATCGCTTGTTTCAGTATAACGTTGTAAAAGATCGCGTTTTATTGCTCCTCACTACTGAATATTATTTTCTCAATTTTTCATCAGTGGCTGTTTCTGAGCAACCCAGTAAATTATAACTAGCGGAGTGATTCGTGTAGTTTAAGTCTTTTCAAATCATCATTAAAATTTCAAAACATAGCATAGTCTCTTCGGATTTAATTCCTACGTTGGTGAGTACAATACAATATTTATTACTTGCGCGCAAATTCCACATAAATTAAAACTACATTGCGATTTAGGAGTACTGAAGGATATGGGAAAAAATTACACCTCTATGAAAAAAAAAATGTTTTTCTCAATTCCTTTGTAAAGTAAATCTTGTAAATTCACAATATGTTTGAAGACATCACAGTTTCTCTGGATTTAACTCCTTCGATTGAGCGTCCTAATGGTTAAGGGAAAAAGTTACACTTCTAAGAGTAGGGAATATTTTTCACGATTAAAATTGCATCAGTTTTTCTTGATGATGCAAACACTTTTTGTATATGCATAAATATAAGTTACCAAAAAACAGTAGAGATTGATTCTTCAGGAAACTAAATTGAACCAAATTGTCTCTGTATACCAATTGAGACAACATCATATTAAAAGAATTGTTACTTTTTTCTCTGGCTCATAATAGTTCATCATTACTAATCAATTTTATCACTTGGTTGTAGAAGAAACGTGATTGAAAACGGAGAAAAAAATAAATCTATATTAGTTTTTTTTTAGATTACCTTAAAGATATAAGGGTTGCCTGCGCCTCAAAGAACTGTTGGTCGATGAAGTCCATCCAGTTTAGTCGCTCAATTGCCCGTTTCTCTCTTCTTCAACGCGAAGGCTTCTCAATATTTTTCTGTATCACCTTCCACCCGTACTGCCCTTGTTCTTTGTTTGCTGCGTATTTCACAAACGTGAGCAGCTCTATTGTTCCTTTCATTTCAGATAACGCCTCTTGTTTGGATAAAATATGAAACAAGCCCACCCCGTGTTTTTCCTTGGAAAACACAACTGGCATTTGCACGATATCTGTGATTAAACAGCCTCATGGCATGTCTATCTTTTGCTGATTTTTTCCTTTTATAAAACTACTTCTTGTTTCTCTTTTTGCTGCCAAATAATAGAAAATCACCGTTAGACTTGTATCTGAACTAAATTTCTGAAACTCAACAATCTTTATGGAAAACTAATATCTGAAATGTTTGTATCTCTTATCGAGTGAAACAAATTTAAAAGTTTAGTAAAAGCGTTATAGGCAGCTAATTTCAGCTGAGTTGACAAAGCTGAATTCTAAATTCAACATTTAGTATTGCTTCTTCAAAATATATCATTCTTTGTTTTGTTTAAGAGATTCTCCAATGCCAATCGCGTCGTCTCGAGTTTGTCAATCTTACAAAACTGCCATTAAACCGTATAAATAATTTGATCTTTGTGGTTTTAACATGGTGTCATGATTAATAAACCTTGTAACTCTCACTATTCGTTTGGAAAAAATGTATTTAATGAGTATGTTTTACATTTATATGCAGTTTAAGAGAAATCGTTTTTAAACTGAGGAATATGGAAAAGTATTTCAATGATCTTGGAATTCTTGGATACAACGTTGCCCAATTCCCATTTCCAAAGTTTTATTTCACTCCGATCCACAAACAGCAATTACAGTCCCCACCCCTCCACCCCTAGCTACATAAGATGACGCCAGTTAAGAAAAATTGTGAAACAAATCCAGCGCCATCATACAAGTTCTTAATCTGATCTCGATGCTTGGGAAGATCGTACAAATTTCTCTGTGGTGATCATTTCCATATTTCTTTCCTCTTGTCTCCTTGATTGTCGCTTCTTAATATTAGGAGAATTGAGAGTTTGGTGATAAACATATCAGTTGATCATCTGAACGGCTTTGAATTTTGGGTTATTAATTTTCACTGGCAAGCGGTGTTAAATGTGTTGAAGCGGTGTTGAATTTGAAATGTTCTTTCTCTCTATCTTCAACAAACAGTGAAGCATTACAAGAAGAATGGATGAAAATTTAAGCCACGAAAGAAAGAAGTATGATCATAGTTTAAATTGCAAGGATCCTAAAAAATTAACCCATCTTGTCCCAAAATCAGAAGGTAAATTCCCCTCACTTATTGTTATTATTTTTGTTAAAGTAGTAGTTAGGAGACGTTTCTTCGGCATCAATAGAGCTTATCTTTTTTCTCATAACTTGTATGTTTGTTCTGACCACTCAGTAGTAAATACACTTTTTTTGTCTACCTCGTCCATCAGTAAAAAAACTAATTCACACCCCAGTATCTCAACATTTCTATTGTGTCTCACTTTTATGCTCTGTTTAATATCGATCTTTGTCGAGATGAGAACCCATATAGAACCTGTATCACAACATTGATCTTAGATTGCAACTCTTGTTGTTATTAAATTTAAGTTATTTCATAAAATGCATGGAATCAAGACAACTTTAAATCGACAGTGTTGAAAATGTTAATTCAAGACACTTCACTTCTAAATTAAATTGTTTTCAATTTCCTTTTGCTACGTGACTCATTCGTTTTTTTTCCGCATGTGACAACCCAGTAATTGGAGTCATCTGTGAATTTCTCATGATCTCCATACGCACTTGGCAAAATTATTTGATTCGTTAAAAATCACCTGGTGAAATAATTGCAACCAGTGAAACCTGATAGGGATAACAGGCCGTTTGATTCCCAGCTAGTCAGGCAGATAGATGATCATGGTTTTTCGAATGTGTACACTTAAAAAAAGATGGATGAATACAACCTCTTAAATTAATTTTTAGGAAGCATTTTAAAGATACGTAAACATTGGGGTTTTAGACTCTTCAGGGATTTTAATACCACGATTTATCTGCTTATATTTTCAGCCAGCAGTGTTATGCCGCTGGGTTCAGAATAGGAAATCAATCTTACGGATAAATCGTCTATTTTGCCCCCGAAAAACCGTCTTAAAATCAATCTTATTTCCTTTCTCACAATTCGTGACCCATCTCCGTTGTCTTACGAGTCAAGTTCTCTTCTTTTGACAAGTTTACGTTTCTAAATGAATTCGGCGAAGACCCAGCACTAAAACCTTTTCGATGAATTATCTGTTTAAGTATCTATTTCTTAGATGGTCGCCTCTAACTTGATAATAATAATAATAAAATAAAAAAAACCGGAGTTTGGATCGAAAAGTAAAACCAGTGATTCCGGGAATTAGATTCTGTTCCCAACTTCAATTGTTTTTCTCTCAACTTAGATTCAGCTCAAGAATTTGGGAAAGCTTAAAAAAGCATATTGTGCTTTAGATCGTGGAACAATTTGAAAAAACAGAGAGATGACTTTCAAGTGCTCCGCTGAAACTTCCCCGTTTGATGCCTGTGTCAAGTGGCCGAAAAAGATAAGGAGATTAATTTCTTGAAGCATGCCAAATTCTCCTAACTAAAACTGAATGATCTTCGTATAGAATCAGTAACAAGAATAAACGTTTAGAACAAAGAGGTGCATGAGGATTAATAGTTATTTTTTGTTTAGTAGATATTAGATGCACTGTGCCAAAAACATGTTATTTAAGCGGTTAAAACGGGATTTTTATTTATTGAAGGCTACAAATGTTAAACTTTTTACCGTTTTGATGATATAAAATAGTCTTGTTAACGGGCTGAAGAGATAAACGAGGCGCGAACGGTGCGTTTTTTGAAAAGTTAGCTCAGAATGATTTTCTATATCGCCAAGGGATATCAGCTTCTATTCTTAATTCTCAAGTGTCAATGATGGAACATGTTGTAGGATCTAAGCAAATAACTGTCCGTCTTTGGGTTGCCAAACTTCATCTTCACCACTCTCGACACGTAGCTCGTTTTGTGACAAAAAATGGTTTAGTTGATTTGTTTGGTTAGTCCATGATCGCTGTTCGTCCTTTTACTTTGGACAGGTGTTGTGAACCAGTGCATATGAGTTCTTCTAAAACTTGATTAAAAAATACAATTCTTCTACAGAAAGAGATCATTAAAATAAGCAAAGGTGAGGTCTATTTTTTTTCATAAAGGAGAAGATATAGGTTTTTAGTGAATTTCGTATCTTTACAGAAGATTACAGAGCGTTTCTTGTGTTTTAAATGGTCGATGATAGTGACTGAAAAAAGTTAATCTATCCGGAATCAGGTTAATCAGTCAACAGACAGTGACCTCAGTCTTTGCCGATCTCTATGATTGTCGGAAAATCCACACTGAGAATAGCTCTTCGCGCATAGATCAATGGCAAAACGTATCATATTTTGAAGAGTTGTACATAAAGGACTCGAAATCATACGTTGAAGACAAGCAACCTCTCACACAAAACTTGGAAATGAACACGGACATCGTCAGAAATAGCCGCCATTCTTCATTCTCTTGGTGAGTCCTAAAATTATAATCTTTGCATATTTACTAGAAATTCTATGGAAACAGTACCGTTATCATCTGTGTATAATTAACCACATTGAATTTTATAAACTGGCAATTTAGAGAGTATAACCTAAAATTATATGTAAAATAACAAAGAACCGTTCGCATTGTTGTTACTTCACTGTATTCCGACCAGCATGTTTTAATTTCCCCGTGTTTGTTTCGTTTTGGTTTTCTTTTAAAAGTAGTTTCCCAAATCAGGTCCACTATATAAAACAGAAAATTATGCACCCTCTTTTTCAAAAGGCCTGACTTAATGATGGCCTGTAATGGTGAATGAACCTTTTGAGGACGTAGCGAGTTAATGCTATATTTCCTGGTACAAAGCTTAAAACAGAAAAACTGGATTCACTACCTGTTAATCTCAAACCTGCATAGGGAGCAGTTGCTTTTTAAAAATCAATTTTCTGAACTAAAATATGAATTTTCAATTGAAATATGAGATGACTTACTGTGAATCGCGCTATATCTGCGTCCTCTTCAAGCCTGTTGTGTTAAACTGCTTTCTTTGGTTTAAAGCGTACCCCTTTTAACTAATTGCATTGAAATTATCAAGTAATTCGTGAATAAATAATTCTGTTTCACAACGGAAGCTAACAAGTGGACATTTATGCTATATTAAATAAGGCCTATGATTAACAGATGAATCAGAAAATTAGCGGCCTGGTTCTAACGTTTGGTAAAAGAAATCTGTATGAAACTGAGGAAAAATTGGCTAATACCTCTAAACCGCTTATCATGAAAGCAGTAAAGAAAAGACTAATTTGCAAGAAATTAAATAATTTGTCTTATGAACCACAAAACTTCTATTGTTAAATGTCACCTTAAATCCAAACTTAAAAAGGGTTAAGAAATGAAAAATGCACGAATAAAATCACAAGCAACGTTTTCAGAATCGATTTCCTAAAACCAAGCTTCTGTTTTCAGAGTGAGGAATAAAGGTTTCACAAAATATGTGAAATGTTGTGTGCCAGTGAAACTGTTTTCATTTTACAAAATTATTGTTTTGTTTATCCGTTATTAGCTTAACTGGCGGTAACACACGTTTTAATTACTGGATATTGCCTTACTGAGAAACTTGAAAAGTAAAAGAAAGCGCAAAAATTTAAATTAAGAAATATCATCAAAATTTCCTAAATCGGTTTTGTAACACTTTTATCCTATTACAAGAGTAAATAAAAAGCGCTTTGTAAATGAGAATTCTGATTGCTGTGTTTTTTCCTGCCAGAAGACGCATCAACCGAACAAATGACAATATCGTAAAAGAGGAAGACGAATAAAATTATGAAAAACAACCTATTTGTTATTGTTTAAAAACAAACAGTTGTTCGGGTTTCAGTAATTTCCTCGCAGATTGAAAACAGCACGAAGACGATCAGGTTTTGCGTTGTACAAATTTCTGCAGGTTGAATTTGGAATAAATGAGGCTTGCAACAATTACTGATTGAACAACCTTTGTAAATGAGAATTCTGATTGCCGTGTTTTTTCTTGCCAGAAGACGCATCAACTGAACAAATGACAATATCGTAAAAGAGGAAGACGAATAAAATTATGAAAAACAACCTATTTGTTATTGTTTAAAAACAAACAGTTGTTCGGGTTTCAGTAATTTCCTCGCAGATTGAAAACAGCACGAAGACGATCAGGTTTTGCGTTGTACAAATTTCTGCAGGTTGAATTTGGAATAAATGAGGCTTGCAACAATTACTGATTGAACAATAAATGAAAGCACAATGTAAAAAATGATTCATCATATTAACATAAGAAACTTGTGGTTTTCAGGCTTAACTACAATTCATCTCAATATTTCTGTTTTCACGAAAATTATAAGATTAGTGAAGAATTTTCTGTAATTCAATATAATAATAGCCTTGGTTATTGTATCAAAATGGTCATGTTTTATTCAAATTATACTGTTTAAGAAAGCTAAAAGAAAAAAGATTAACAAAATGAATGTGACTGACAAGTTAGTTCCTAGTTTGTTAAACTGAAGGAACTAAGGAAATATAATCTGCTGTTAAACAATATTTACGGGCTTAATTTAAAAGCGGTTTCATTAACTTACTCTGGTCATTCTTTTATAGTAAAAAAAGATAGTTTACTGGAGAAAGAAAACCCATAATGGATAACAAGAAAATAATAATATTACAACGTAACATCATCAGATGAAATTATTTTCGTCATAAATGAGGAAAATAAACAATAGGTTAATGAAATTATTTCTCATATTTTTAAAAAGACAAGCACTAAAAACAGATATTTCTTTTTACTTCATCGTGTTTTATGCCTGGAATTTACAAATCTTTGACATCTTGTGTAAGGATAAAAACTCAGAAATGCGTTTTTTGTACTATTGATAATTTCTGAGATAACCACGTTTCGTTTTTATTGTTCTTTTGCTAATTAAATTAGTTTTGATATATTAAATATGTTTTCTAAACGGTATCATTTGCAAACTTTCTGTGCCTCAAATGTCAGCCGTTAATATCTTTGTACTCCAGTAAAACCAAATAATTTAAGGCAGTTTGATTTCGAGGAAATTAATTAAAAGACATTTTCTTCCGTTGTAAATAAAAGGTTTGTTGAACTATCCAAAGCTTTCAATTCTGAAACGATTCAACTCATTTTCAAACGTAAACATGGATAATTGATTATAGAAATTTAATTTAAGTTTATCAGACTCGTTGCGAGGTCCTTACTGTTTAACCTAGAAGGGTCTGAAAACGAGCTAAGGGAGCTACTAGTGTTTCAGTGTACAATCATAGTATTCATTTTAACAATTAGTGACCCTTATATTATCATGAACTGCAAGCCTTGATCTAAAAATGATTTCCAATTTTCTAATCAGAATTAGACCAAATGGGTGTAAAAGTCCCTCCAATGACTCTTTTTTGTCTCAGGCTTTAATAGCCTCAAACTGATTGAGCTTGGGTCGCTGGTTTTGAATAAGTTGTATGGCATGCAAACATGTAGAGGAGGTATGTGCCAGCCTTTCGGATCAGCCGCAAATGTCAGAAATCTTTCTTTTGATCCCGGAGGAAGGTAAACAGCTCTGCAAAAGGCTACAGTGTCAACCACTTGATTTCAATCCAACCGGTGTACTATCATACTTACTCGCTTACCGGCTAAATCGTGCTTGGCAGACCGTCTCCAGAGAGGAAGAATGCCATGATGGTGATGAAATCATTTTCGAACCCAAGCAGACCAAGCAGTCGAATTTATTATCCCTGTTGGCGTTTTTCAGGTGAGGTTTGTCGAGTTAACCTTACAGGCATACCAGTGCAGTTCGCGGTCAATAAACGTAATAGTGTCCAAGGATACATAAACATGTTCTGTAGTCTGAATTCGTGCAAGCCGTACGTCTCTGAAGCAGAAGACCTGCACCTTTCAAAATCTCTATTTTCACTGGACCCTGATAACCTGCAGTGCATGGTTTTTTAGGGCTGGGAGCATTGTGCTGTTGTTCGTTCTTTTGTTCTCTCGACCAACCATGTAAGACGCTGCAAACGGTGCAGGTCGCCCCCTCTGACGCGTTCGTTAATACGAAAGAACATTTTATAACGCTAAAATAGCAAACTGATCCAGTGCCGATATGAGCGCACGTCACACTTGCCTTAGTTCTCCAGACCGCTCCTTTTAGAAGACTGCCGAGCAGGTGATGTTCTACATCTACCAAACCCACTGAGTTCTTCTATTGTCGAGTCCATTGTGCTGTTATTCTCTACCAAGTCGATATTAGTATGTTGTCGTTCTCTTCTGCTCTCTGTGATGTAACTCGAGACATGGTGTATGATGTAACACTGGGAAAATGGCATTTCTTTGGCGGGAAAAGATATATTGTAAGACTTCTTTAATTCATGTTTTATTTTGGTGTTTTGCGCCAAAGGCCTAAATTAATCGGTCGCATCACTTTAGTCGCATCAATTGAAGTTCAAGAGTAAACAATCGAATCTGCAGTCTGTTGGACTTTTAAGTCATTCACCTTTCAAAGTGAAGTGTATTGCGTGTTGTTTGCGTTGGCTGTTTTACTGAGATTGTCTTGTTTCTAAGGCCTAAATTAATCGGTCGCATCAATTCAATTTCAAGAGTAAACAATTGAATCTGCAGCCTGTTGGACTTTCAAGCCTTTCACATTTCAAAGTATTTAGTGTATTACGTGTTGTTTGCGTGGGCCGTTTTACTAAGATTTTTTCTTGTTTCTATGGTGATTTAATTACATTTCACTTAAACTGAGACGCATAAATTGAGCCTACAGGCTCGGTTGAAAAATTACTGAACCCTTCTTTAATAATAGGAAAGTTTATTATGCAGGATCTAAGTTGAAGCTAGAGCCGCTATTGAAGTCAAAAGTCAGATTCTTTGCTTGACGAAATATGACAAAATTAAATATGTTTGCTTGCAAGAACAACAACAAACGATATCGCTTTAAGCTATATTGCTTTTCAGCGAAGGAAGTACTGCAATTGAGAAAAGAATTCCAACACTTTAAACAATTACAATTACTTTGGTACATCAATATTGTAGCCGGAAAATGTAAAGGATATTTTGGCATCAACATAAGTTTGGTTTTATTTCAGAACTAATCTTCACATCGATTCAAATATCCTTTAAAATTATTGCCATATCTCAAATAATTCGTGTTTGATAAGCCGGCGGACACGTCGTAGCTTTGATCTTAGGTCAACAGTCAGTACCAATATGTCGCTCCTTTTTGGTATTAAAGTGGGTCAAAAATAGCTTCTCCTAGGATTCGTTTGTTGATGTTTAGCTTAATTAATTAACACCAAGCTTTCGACATGTATCCATAACTTCCCATAGCATTCGTAGCAACGAGTTGACGTCTCAGTGATAGAGGAGGAGGTTAGGAAAGGCCGGGAAGGCGATATTAGTGTGGGTACCTTGACGATAAAACAGAAAGAAGCGCTATGTAGGTCACCAGAGCTGTGAAAGGTGAAATGTAGTGTGCTTCTCAAGGCTTGAAAATCCCTATCCCACCTCTATCCAGAATGTATGATTTATCATAGCCTGCTTCAGACCTTATCCCGCAATCCCTAACCCCCACTTTTAGGTCAAAGTACCAACATATATAGACTAGTAAGTAAAGCATACTCTATTTAAAACTAAATGGTCAAAATCTTTACCATATTTCAGACTCCAAAGACTTAGGACCATACCCTTTGGCGCCGCTCATACCTATATAGATTATATAAGATAATACCCTAGCCCCTTTCAATCTCCCCTTCCCCAAGTTTATAAATGGGTAAAAGGAGCACTATTAGCTAGACCAAACATCGGAAATTCTTGGGTGGCCCGCCATGCTTAAACTCTGACCATTCTTGGGTGGAGTAGTGATAGACCAAGTTGCTTCTTGCTACAGAAACCAGCCGTGTGTATTACCTTTGGTTTGCTTGATACATCTTTAACAATCATGATACTTTTTGTCCAAGACACAAGTCTCAAGAAACATTGATCTATTGAACGATTCCGAGAAAAATGAACGAACATTTCAGCAAAACATTTTGTAGTACATATTAATTTCTTTTGTATTTTGTTTCCTGAAATAGTTTCGTAGACAATATTAGAGATTTATGAAAGATGTTGTGCATCTCGAGTTGGCTACATTCACAGCCGGACAGCAAATACTGAACAAATAATTGTAATGCACAAACAATTGTTTTGTGCGTGGGCGTGAGAACGCCATTGTTTTCAGTCTATGACAAAGTTTTCTTCATCTCTGAGAAATCTCTTGAAGGGAAAGAATTAAGCCTCTCAAAGAAGAAAGCAGCGACTCTAGATCTAAAGAAACCTTAAAATCTATATTTCCAGTTTCCACGATTATAGAAGTATCAAGAGGTTCTTGACTGGCAGACTTCAAACGAGGGTCAGAAAAGATTGGACTACCGGAGGGATCGAATTCATGTGGACGAAGTACCGCCAAGACGTATATTAAGTAGTTCATCGCGACGGCTTGGTGTGCTTGGGACGTCTTCACAAAACGAGAAAGTAAGTGTTTGTCATTGTTTTATTTCACAGAATATATTTTGTGATATAAAGTATTGTTTGTTTAGCCACCAAAGGTGATATATTTTGATGTATGCAGTTACTTTGAAATTTGTTATGATCGAGGTTTGAGAAGGGAGGGGTTGGGGGTTTGCCTGAAACATACTGCATGTTAAACTTAAAAGGATAGCATCATTTTCAATTCACTTTACTCAATAAACTCTATGAGACTAGCCCTAAAATGATTATGTGCTCCGTTACGTTGTGTCAGAAACTCTGATAACAAGAAATGAAGTTGAGTTTTCTCACCAACAACTTTTGTCTTTGCTTCGCTGGCCATAATGAAACTAAAGCGCAAAGCGTCGAATTCTGGACTACAGCATGTATCTGGAACCGAAAAATGGTGGTGATTTTTGTTCGTCTTGCTTTAAACGAAGCGTCTTACGCGCAAGTGAGGCATTTCCATTTATTGTTGATCACCAAAGTTTTCGAAAGGGCTCAGTCGATGGAGGAATCAAGTAAAGTTAACCGAAAACTGCTGTGACTTGCTTTTTGTCGGTCAACCACCATATGCACTTCTAAATCTGTATGTATAACTTTCAGAACGTTGTCATAGGTTTCTTTGAGCAACTTTTCGTATTCGGAAGATTGTTAACAAATAACGTAATGGAATAACCGAAGGGTTCCGATTTTTTTTTCAAAGTGTTCCGAATATTCCCGAAGGTGGCCAATGCGTGTTTGTCTGAAGTCGTACCGAATTTAAGAAAGTAAATTCTCAAAAAAGCCTAGCAGATTACATCGAAAGAAATCAGTTCTATTGTCAAACCAGTGATGAGTTAAATTGATTCACAGTTTTCTTAAAAAGAAAAATCAAGTATAATGGAGAATAACGCGTGGTCGTCAGCACAGCACTGGGGATCCCGAATATTTACGACAAATACCGAATTTCCTCCGATTATATTTCAATTTCTATCGATTGACAACAAATCACAACTGCATCCCGAGATTCAGTTGCCTTTACTAAATAATTAAGCTAGTATTAGCTTCAGATATCCTTTTCTCACGGTGTTCTTTTATCAAAATCAGATAACAAGGACATACCGAGCGCACTACAACATTTCATTTGAAATGACCTTGGCTCGGTCAACAGTATACTGTTTGTTTTTTCCTTGATACTTTGGGAATTATCTTGGTGAGTCACGTTCCAACCTTGTTGTCATTGGGAAAAGGTGATAACGTAATTCTGCTTTAGTGTTAATGATTACGATGCCTGATGCCATGCATGAGTCATTTGGAATTAAAGTCAATCGCAAATCAGTTACCATTTTACCATTTATCAGGGAAAATTTTGAATCGTATTAAAGTTTATCTCGGTTAATTTTTTTTTTCATTGTGATTATGTAACAAGTCATGTTGGCTTTGTACAAAAATACACCGCCAGATTGGTTTTATAACAGCGTCCTCTCGGGATTGTTATATAATCGCAAAGTGGAGATTAAAAATAGAGTTATAAGTTGGAAATTGGATTGTTATATAATCGCAAAGTGGGGATTAAAAATAGATTTATAAGTTGGAAATTGATAGATAAACTCAACAAGCAGCGTTGTTACATTTCTCGATAAACATCGTTACTATAGAAACAGGATGAGTTTTTGTCATAATACCTTTATGAGTTTGTGGACGAAATCCTTAAGTGTAACCATTCAAATGAAAGCTACGTACGGAGCAGTACTTTCCTGTGGTGCTGTTTATTATGCTTCACAAGATGGTTCCAACTTCTGAGTCTCTTAATGAAATGCAAAAGTGCATGTGATCATTCTGATGAAAGCTATTGAGCAGAGCCTTGCTGTGGTAATGCCTTACAAGGTACCTTGTTTTAACCTTTCATTATGTAAATAAGATCGTCAAGTTTGGATATTCAAATGAAAGTTGTACTTTCTAGTCTGTTAGTCTCTTGGTGTTTAATAAATCCGAACCAATTATTTTTTTTAGTCGAAATACCCTTAGCAGTCAAGGTTCAAGTGATTTGGTGTGGTTATTAATAGAGTTTTAACTGTATATACGGCTAATATGTTTACTTTAAAATCCAAACAATTTTGTCTTGCGAAGAAAAACTAAACACAATTAACCGCGTATTGCAAGCCAAGATGATACCGTGCATGTTGAGAAACAAAAACGACACGATGTGAAAGTTAAATGCCCAGCTTTGTTCCTCATGCCTTCCGGCTGTAACCTCCCTGTTTAATGACAAAACGACAAAAAAGATAACAGGAAAATAATATCCTTTCTACGAGAAAAAGCAAAATAAGGATAACAAATACCGATGACTTTTCCAACATCAGCTTCAGTTTGTTTTGCAAGTTATTCAAGCCTTGACTTCTATTACTGATTGCGCAAGGTGGTTTTGAGACTGTGGACGAAATCGTATTATTGTAACCTTTTACATGAAAGCTATCAGTTCAAAAGTCATTTCCTGTGGTAAAGTCAGTTCATTGCTTTGCAAAGGAAATTTTAAAGGTTTTTTCCCTTTATTTTGATTTCGCGCGTACTCAGGGCTCTTCAGAGTGAAATTCAGGGTTATCAAACGATGCTGCGTCACGGGCTGATATGCATCTTGATTAAAAACGGGGTCATCATTCAATCAGTCGTTCATTCATCAGCATCCATGCAAATCATCTACAGTCCTAACAATCTTTGCAGAAATTCGATAAAATGAAGACCATCGCAGTTATGTGCGCAAGTTACGCAATTGCGAAAAGGAAGCTTGAAAAAACTTCAGGCTATGTATGATAATTCATAAATTTCATTTCATTCTTAGCGTAAATCGGACTCCTCTCTAAGGAACTACTGAAGTAGATAACACCCATGGCAAGCGTTCCGGTGAAAATCTGTTTCTTGATAGGTGTAATGACTCCTTTAGAGGTTTTGACAACGTAGACTGAATGCTATTAATATTACTGGGAATTTCCTTAGCTTAACTACAGCTTCTTTAATCCCTTGATCAAACCACTGCACAAGAGGTGCTATAGTGACTTTTTCGCCCATGGAACAAAACCCCAAACTGTGATCACTCAAAGGAAGCTCGGCTACTGAGTAGTTTTTCCTGTGGAGGTCTTGTTTTTTTGTGCAAGATGGCCTAATTTTTGAGTCTGTAGATGGAATCCTAAATTGTGACCATTTAAATCAAATGTGTTGAGTAGGACTTTCCTGTGGTGATTTCTGTTATTCTGCACAAGGTGGCTATAACTTTTTAAGTGTGAGCATTCAAATTGAAAGCTACTGCGCAGTACTTTCTTGTGGTGCAGTTGGTCGGTTTTTTCGGTACTGAAATCTGGTGATGTTTATCATGTTGTAATAGGTGGCTCTCCCTGTTCGAGTCTGTGAATGAACTCCAAAAGTGTGACAATCCAAATGAAAGCTATTGACAACTACTTTCCTGTGGTGATGCATTTATTACGCTAAAAGCCTGGTCTAGTGTTTGAGTCTGGGTGCAAACCTGTAGTTTGATTATTCAAGTGAACGCTCGTTAACGTAGCAAAGTTACGGAAATTCAGTCGAGTAGATCTAGTATAGGTATAGGTGCAAAATGATAATGTAGCAAAGGGCTAATGCTACGCAAGAAACGTACCTTGCCGCCGTGTGCAAACGCCTAAAGTTATCTTATTTCTCTCCTGGTTCCGTTGAAAACAACAAGATGTCCAACTGGTTACTTCCAGACTGCTCTACGCACTGCCAATTTACTTGCAAGTCAGACTGTTCACCTGCTGGGCTGACTAGCGACACCTGCCCAGAATTAACCAGCACCTAGACACATAGTAAACCTAAATGGTGTCATGGCAGACTGCTTCACTTAACCCGTAATCACCTCTCAGTACACTTTTGGTATAGAAAAGCCCTCAAGGAAGAGTACTGCCTAGTATCTTTCATGTGAATATTTGTAATTTAGAATTATATTTACTACTTCAAAGCTTTAATTATCATGTCCAGCATAAGCTGTATAAGCCACAAAACAAAGAGAACCACAGGAGAGTTGAACAGCTTTGATTTGAGTGGACACACTTAAGAAGTTATGGATGCCCTGTGAGTCTTTTTACTTAGGACCAGCTTGAACGGCACAACAGATAACGAGGATCATAGGAGAGAATCGGTCATTGGCTTTCATTTGAATGTTTGCTGTTTAGTATTTCATCCATAGACTCAAACCGTTAATTTTGAACTAAATTTCAAGATTTAATAGTTGACATTGGTACAGAGAACGGGCAAATATCACCCGCTTAGAAACAAAGGATAATTGGCTTTGTGATTTCAAAGTCTAACTAACTGATGAAACTATGATATATGTGCAATAGAGATTTGTAAATCAACAGACAGAAAAATTGAGGGTTACAACAGGTGATTGGGCTGGGGTCATGCAACTTGAAAAGAACTGGGTTCTTTTTAACAAGACTGGAATTATAAAAGAAGTGTCCTTTGTTGTGTAGAGCACTTTTTATTACCATTTTAGTAATTTTTTTTGCTGGCAATAACTTATTCTTCAAAACTAGACCACCTCCTAAACCACCATCATCATCATCTTGACGATCATCAACTTAAAAGACCTTAAAACCATTTGTGTCTAAGTTGAAAGTGGAAGAAAGGTTTCTAAAACGTTTATTTTCATAGGTTTGAAATGTAGTTCATATTTTCGCTTCATTTGGAGACTACATTGTAATACGGGAGCAAAATCGGTGTTGGAACTAAGGAATGTTGAGTTGTTATACGTCTTGGGTAATTTTCCCTGGCTATGGCCAAGACAAAGTTGGCGCCCCGCCTTTTAGAAACGATGGAAAGGCTTACAAATTGTAACAGAAATTTACCATAGTAAAACAAATCGATCAAGATTCGTATAAAGGTAATATTGCGTGTTTTAATTCTAACTTTAAGCTTTTAAGGCGAAAGCTAATTATAAGTAGGGCTCATTCCTTTGTGGCATGGCGCCTTTCTTTGTCAAACACTATTTCGCCTAAGCACTTGAAATGTAATGATGCGTGCATACAAAAGACACATTGGCTATCGGGTCTTTTGACAACTCCGACGATAAACTCTTTCTAGGTTCCATGTGTCTGAAATCTTCTGTCTTCCACTTGAGATGCAAATGGAAACAAATAGCTTAAAACAAGGAAAAAAGAACTTTAAGTATTGAAAGCGTTAGATACCGCAAGGGTTTTACTAGCGAGAAGAGAGAGAACACTGATTTGCATGAATTAATCAGCCGAAGTCAAGTTCACATGACTCTCGCCTTAGTCGGATATTAACTGAAATACCTCAAACATAGTTACGAGCATTTTCAAGATTATGAAGGATTATGAGGTTTCCGTTTTAGGACACAAAAATATTATCATTTTGCGGTAATTGTTTGATTTTGTCAATTTTGCGTGGCATGATTAGGAGGAGCAATCCGTGTACGGTTCATGTCTATTTTGGTTACCCTCCTTTCCTCACGACATCTTTTACACTACATTGAGTAACAAAAATAGAGTTCATTCGGGTTAGTTATTTTTATTGATAAGCAATGAATAAAGCATAGAGTGGCTTTGGAACATTGGCAGGTCTTATCAATTGTAACGTAACAAAAATCCACACGCTTGGTAATTTTCAAAAGCGAGGCAAGCACGCGGAAAGCCCTGCAGCACATCGCAAGGAACGCATTATTAATAGCATTTATTTCTTTGTAATTAAACGTGGAGGTGCATACTAGCAATGCTGAGTTATTTCTAGATGGGTCCAGGTCAAATAGACGCCATTCAAGGAAATAGTAGTTATATCATAATTGAGAATTCACGGAATAGTTCTGAAGATTCGTGGAACTGTATTTCTTCCGCTTAGGCTAACAGGAAATCATCGCAATCGTTAAGTCAAGGCTAATTTCCGACTAACCAATGGAAACTACAATAGACTCACGTACCCTTTAGTTTCATACCAACCCATCGCATGCAATTAAAAAGATAACGCGTTTGCGGGCGTTATATACGACCTTTTTAAGTAGCCATGGTGAAATTCTTTATTTCATAGCGTGGGAAAGATGACGTTCAACCGAAAGACGTGCGTGATTCAGTAGTGAATCTACCACGATTATTCTTAAAAGTATCAAAGTTCAATTTTAAAATATACAACAATTGTGCCAAGTCCCTAAACCAAAACATTACTCAACAAGTGTTTACAGATTTGCAATGAAAATATGTTAAGGTTCAGTGACCACTGCCCTTCAATTGTTGAGAATAACGTGCCCCAAACTTGTTCATTTTTCATCTCGCTCCTAACGTTCATGATGACAAGTTCAAAGTGAAAATTGAAAAAAAGAAAATTAATGTCCATGTTGCAAAAACAAACAACATCCGGCTCAGTTAGTACTGCTTAATAGCTTTATTTTAATGGACACACTAAACTGAGTAAATTATACACAACCTTAAGGTGTCGAAACTATGAATTATATTCACTCTGGCCTTAAACAAGAACAACACGACTTTTTTTTAATAATGGAGTCCTTCCGATGCACCAGAAACAAAGTCTCAATTGGGGTTTGTAAACCTGACGTGACGATTTTCGCTTCTCGTGAATAAAACTCGCGAAACATTTGCATAAATCAGCTTCGCTTCAATTCAGGTCTTAAAATCAAATTTCTTTTTTGACGCTAGAGAGCGTTTTGGAGTGATTCAGCTTATTGAGGCAGAAAGGCGATGTTTGACACCTTTCGGCTACGTGATGAATGTGTGCAGGTATAAGTACTTTTCGACAATGTCTTGATCATTTTAGCCATTGCTTGCTACAACAAAGCCAGAAGTTTGTTTCTTGTTTCAATTAACAAGGATTTTCTCTAAAATAACTAGCTGTGCCTCTTTACGCTAGGATGCTTTTAATAAAAGACCGATTCATCTCAAAATATGTAAACAGCTTGCTTGTCCTACCAGCTTAAAATGAAAATGTAATTTTCGCGCGCTTTCTGGGAAAATCAAATTCGCTTCGCACGATTTTAATTCCCGTTGAAATATAGCAACCTACATTTTTGATACTATAGATTCTTCCAATATCGCGTGGTTTTGAAATTCATATGGTTAGTACTGGTCATGAAAAATTTGAATACATTAACTAGTACGAAATGCTGTTTGTATTGTATACAAAAGGTGTGACGCCAGCTTTAGAAACAATGAAATCCTCTAATACAATGTAATTGTCGGCCGTTTTGTTAGCCACCTAAGAGGCTATAGATCAACACTAAAAAGTTTCGAAAACGCATTGAAACGCTGCTTAGTTCGAAACAACGATCTCTGGCGACTTTTTAAACCTGCGAACGTCTTACGTCGGTCAAAGAGACGGAAATCTGAAGACGGAATTCAATATTGGAAATTTTCAGGTGAGTAAAGCTATCGACGTACTTACAAATTCTGTTATGATTTATTAAGTGTGTTAATTTCCCGATCCTCTTTTCATCGTACAAAACGTTCACTCTTTAATCTAACACCTAAGGGTTTCACTTCTTGAAAAAGTCAACAAATTCTATGTAAAGATTGCTTCCCGAGTGTAATAATTTTCGCGAAAGTGACATATCAATTCCCTCACGCGTGTTTATCTTGTAATCAAATATTACGTCTTCGAGTACGGAGTACATATTTACAAATTTTACCGCAAACTCGTCTCGTAAGATCCTCCTTATAACATTTACTTCTTTATTTTTATACATTTGCGAGGGTGTTCCATTATGAGGCAACCTTACGAAATTCATGTCTCAATTGTCATCCCGTTAAATGTAATTTGGTTTACAAAGTCTTTTACTGAGCAACAAGTCAACACCCGTTAGCGATCATTGCTAGGGGGCCAAACTCGTTTTACATTTCCTCGTTGAGTTAACAATTTTTTAACACAAGCGAGGAAAACTCTTTCTGACCGACGCATAGGAAAATCGTAATATAGATTTTAAGATTTGTTCATAAAGAATAAAGCCGGTTTAAAACGTGACGCAGGAAACCATGTAGTATGGAAATTGGCTTCAATGATATGTGTTCTACCTGTAGAGCGGGAAAGTTCCGTTACAAACGCACGCTATCAGTAACTATTCGCGTAAATGAAGTCATTATAAAATCGTAAATGGGATTAAGCGTTAACCAACTGTGGTTAGATCTGCTTTTTTTCTTTATTTAACCATAGAAAAAGATGGGAATTTTCGACCCCAACAAAGCAGATTGTTTTGTAAGAAGAAGCACAAGCACACATGTTATTCGAGTGGTGTTGGCGGGTGGCAATTTGGGGTTAAGGGTTCTCGCAGCGTTTTGCGCTTGTAGTTATTCTACGAAGAAGCAATGTAATTTTCGTTACATCTGCTACAAGAAAATAAATCCACGGATATAGACACCAATTTTAGAGTCATGAACAAGAAACAGCTCGTTTCACACATTGTGGCAGGCTGGACCATATTTAAAGTGAAACTTGAAAGGGAAACAATTTATTCCTTAATGTATATTTATCTTAATTTTCTAGGAGAAAAAATGTTAAATTAGGCCATTGCAATGAAATTCACGATACTCTTCAATTTGCGTGACCTGATTAGGTGAAAAAAGTGCCATTTATGAATACCAATATAACGGATATATAAACACGCGTGTTTCTGCGTGAAAACGAATTCACCGGCTTGGATGAGCTTACAAAGACTGCCGGTTGAAATGCCAGTCGTAGGTTTTTATTTTCCTCAGGATTGAAAGCTTAGACAATTCTAAACAGCTTGTCGTGAGTAACCCAGGGCGAGCAAATGTCTAAATAATAGTCATTGTCAGAGATGTAATTTATTCGAGTCCCGCTTTCAGGTTATGTATTATTTATAAAACACCCTCTCTTTCTTTTCAGTAAAATTGGTGTTCTTTAGAAACTATGAGACGACACGAAAGCTAATGTTTTAGACTCCTATTCAACTAGAACGTTCGGGTTGTTTTGAAAAAACGCCATACTTCTAGTATTTTCTCAGTCACTACTCTGAAGGCCAAAGAAATTTTGCTATTGAATTTTATTTTGGTAAAATCATCAGCGTAAGAGAATTAAGTGAGTTACAATCGATTACTGCTACTTTGTAAGTGAAGGTGTCGATAACTTGTTATGGAAATGCATATATTTTTACCAGCTTGGTTTAAAAATTACTACCGATGGATTATGCAGTGTTATTCTGAAAATTACTAAGTCGATTTCGTAAGGTGTTAAACTGACTGTTTTAATTTTGTTCTATGGTACAGTGCATTTCACCCGTCCGTTAATTAAACAATCTAATTCGAGCGATAATCCGTTCGTGATGAAGTTTCTTTCATCACATGACTCGCGCTTTAACTTAAGAAGTGTGAAAGCTAAAGGCGAATGAGACTCCTGAAAGGAATCCCAGCAGATCGCGAAATACAACTTGAGAAATTATATCAAGAAAACAGCTGCAAAAAGCTTGGTAAAATTTCTTTCATGTTAAACAAGTTACATAATGTATTCACACAAAGTCATTTGTCTTGGCAGGAACAGGCAAACATCATGAATATCTTTCACCAAAGGAAGATTAAGTCATTGGCGACTTTCTGAACCTTTCGAAACTATAAAATGATGAATTTCAGTTTGAAAATTATTGCCACGTGACAGTACTTCTGAATAGATTTTATTTGAATTGTCATCCTTAAGTATTAAGAGTTATAGAGTCATGCTATCCGGCACCGACAGCTGTGATGCTAAGAGTAAACGGACTAATGTTTAAACCACATTTGAATTATTTGAAGATTTGAAAATATCTAGCATGCAGAAACATTTCGTGAGTTTTCTTAAGTAAATGGACTAAAGCTACATTGTCTTTGTATCTATAGTAGTGCCTTTGTACTTCAAATTCAATATCTTTTACATTTCCCGTAACAATGAAACATATTTGGGTGGTTTTACAGCCAACCAATGGGCTCTACGTGCATTCTTCAAAATAGTTAAAAATAGACATAAATTCATTCAGGCTTTTGCTACAATCAGCCACCCAAGTTTAAACTAAACAATAGACTCGCTCATGATAAAAGGTCTCTCTGATGCTACTACTACCACTACTACTGCTACTCAGTACTGCTGCTGCAAGCGCTGCTAAAAGAACTGATAGCAAGAACATCCCTCTCGCTCCATGGTTTGGACCCATCTCTAGAGGAAGAAAGTGCCCCACAGCTGAAAGATAATCCAGTAATAATAATTAAGCTCTTTCAGCGTGTGTGTTTGCTGGGGACCGCCAGAATCCTGAGAAAAGTGCTAGACAATTAATATTAATGACAGTTAGTAAAGGAGATAACAGAAGGCGCAGAGCGTCCTAGCCCACAGGTGGTGGCCCTATGTTTCTCAAATGACTTCCTTTCCAAGTAGTGATAATAATAATCGACCAGCACCGTAGTTAAGCGGTACGTGGTCATTTCAACGGTCAGTACATCACAATTTCATCCAGATAATCAAAACTTCGAACCACCACTTGCAATGTACAGCATTATACAACAGCACCACAGGAAAATGATGCTTGAACTTTAATGGGCACACTTAATTTATTACATCTGCAGAATCAAAAACTACAGTCACCCTCCTAAAGCATAAGTAAAACGTTGTAAAGTATAACGGCTTTATTTGAAAGGTCACACTTTGTGATTTCAGATGCAGGCACGTAAAGTAGAACTACCTTTCTAACGAGAAATAAATAGTACCATAGGAAAGTACAACTCAGGAGATGTCATTTAGCACACCTAAGCGATTCACCCACCATCAAAAATCGAACCTTAAAGTCACCTTGTAGGGAATAAGAAAATACTGCGCAATAACTGCCTATCATTTTAATGGTCACACTTTTGTGACTTCATTTACGTGTTAACTTTAATTTAGATTAATTGTCGTGAGATTTGACTCAGAAAATCAATGAAAGAAAGTTCATTAACGCTCGTTTAGTGTGCAATAACCATGTAAATTAACCTGTTAATGGTTTGGTTTCAACCTAATGTTGGCGCCAAAATGTCCACAAGTAGTGTCTGCCTTATAGAAAGACACTAAGACCCGTGACTCAGTCAATAATCATCTGGAGAGCCTGGCGGTAAGTGCGATACTTAAATGTGCTGATAAATCTTTGAAAAATGACAGCAATAAAATAACCCATCAAATTAACACTGTGTAAGCCACTCTCTTTTTTTAAGCATGATTGTCTTGGTGGAATACTTCATGGTGATGACAAATGTTTGTAAATTGACAGGTATAAAATGATTTTAACTCGGCTTCACTTCACCACTGAACTTGGTGTTAACTAATTTTAGTATTTAAGATTCATGTGCCTCCAAATTTGTGAATGATTTCTTAAAGTGTGGCCATTGAAATGAAAGCCACTGAGCATAACTTTCCTGTGGTGCTGTTTAATGTGCTTGTACAAGGTGGTTCCAAAAGTCTCAGGAAGCTACTGAGCAGAACTTTCTGTTGTACATGTGTCGTTTCTTATATTGTACAGGATGATATCCTTCTGAATGTAAGGTTCCGAGTAGTAGTTTCCTGTATTACAGTCTTAGCTCGTTATCTCATTTTTCTCTTAACTAATCAGCTTAATGTTAAGTTGTTCGGGTTTTGATTTCGTTACGTGGTTTCTATGGTTGAATGGAAGTAGCTTATAATTAAGATAATTTCTCAATGGGCATCCTTTTGTTTCAAGAGGTGAATTGTTTTCGTGTAAACATAGCAACGTCACAAGACAAATCCTGGTTACCTGCCAACGTCACCCAAAAAAATCTCGAAACCTCAATAGACGTTATCATTGACATGATTTCCAGCTTGAAACAACAAACAGGCTACAAAAGCCGTTGTTTCGGCAAAGATCGATTATTTGTTTAACGAAAAATCTGCAAAACAAAATTACTAGTCAGTAATGAGTATTTTTAATACTGAATGAAATTGTCGAATCTTTATATTATTGAATATTCTGAAGCAGTTTGGTTTTTTTATACAACGATAACAATGATGTTCAAATGAGTTTCGGCAAGTTAGGCACGCGCATTTCACTGAGTCTCGTGAAATTCAATTCGCGTTACAGACAACAATCGAATATGCGTTCTGTTCGACTATTAATCTCTGATTCAGCTCTCAAGGTTAAGTGTATCACTTGTTGTTTATGTGGTTTCTGGGCGTTTTTAATTCGATTTTTGTCAGATTTTGTGAGCCTTGTATCACACTCTCTGAGTAACAAAAAAGGCCTTATTTACTTCCTATGCGTGTGTTTTAGAACTGAGAGTAACTTTTGTTTTCAACTGACTGAAAAAAAGTAGAAAAAAAATAGATACCGCAAATTGCGAACGCCAGCCACTTATTACAATGGGTGGGTAAGGAATGGGAAACGTCGTCAATTGAAACAAGCCCATTACCAAAAGTTTGGATGTACTACAACGTGGCTCTTAAATTGAAATTAGTTTATTGACATTAACCTTAACACCGGTTTTGTCTTTAGCAAACACAAAAAGACACATAAGGTTTAATTCCGTGTTCTACAAATCAAGATTAATTACTGTTTTCAGTCTAACTTACCAATATCCTGAAGATGAATTGGCTGACATTCATTTGACATTCATTACCATTGAGAAAAGATACACACTTTATCCCGTATGTTTACCAAATGTGGCGTTGATATTGCATTTGTGGTGAGCAAATATTGTTTGTTTTTCAGTGCTGCTTCTACTTTTTAACAACTTTATTGAAAAATAATTTCTGCCCGCAAATATCGAGATTGCCAGTCGAGGCGGGCAACAAAGGAATAAGTTCAAACGAAAACACCAATGAACTGACAATTAACAATTGAAATGTGAGGTAGGTAAGAAAACATGAGGTTGTGTTAGGGATAACATTTATCGAAAGCAAAAGTGGAGACGGCTCATTGTGACTATATATGCAAGGCATAAATTAAATTGGTTTGATTTTCTGAAGAATATAAGTAAAATCTAGATATTCGACTTCATTCCTAAGAATTCGTGTAAGCAAAACGTGTATTTCTTTCTTTGGCTAAAACTGAAAACAATAAACTATTAAGCAACAGTAGTCACCAGTATATAATTTTTCCTTACAATATCGCTACTCGATAAAAAATACAGGGTTTGAGAATACTGAAGGGAAATAATCACCAAAGATAAGATGACTTGATTTTCAGACAAATTCTCTCAACTGGTGTTATAACAAATGTATTGAGAACAACGAGGAGACTTAGTTTGTTGATCGTGATGTTGGGGATTAAAGCGTTAACTATGGTAATATGGCATGGCCGCTGGCAAATTTTAGTTCATTGATGAAAAATGAAAAATATATATATACATATAGTTGTGTGACTGTATATTTTCTTTATCAAAAAATGGCAAAAGCGAATCAGCATATTGTAGACACGATAGTTAGGTAATATATGATTTGATGGATAAATAAGCTAAGAAGACTAGGTGTGTGTAAAATCGAAATTTCTTGCTGTTACACTGCACTTTGGTTTTGCTTTTGGCGTCTTCGCAATTTCAAAGAGTTCATTGTTTTTAGCTAGCATTCAAAAACAGCCTAAGGCTTTCATGTTGCCAGCTTATTGTTCTACTATCTATTGAGACAGTTTGCGGTAAATTTATATATCATTTTAGCTCAAAAATGTTTTTGAGTGGTTAATACAGACATATTGGTCTGAACCTCAAAACAATATCCGCTTCGAACTTAAGAGCAAAGTGCACTGAAAAACAAAGAAAAAGAAACTCCACAAACACAGAAGCTCTGTCACTTTCTTAAAAAAAAAATTCAATTTAATTTTCCTGACCAATCACAATGAACTCAAATAACGTGATGAACCAATCAGAACTCGAAGTAACAGGCGTCAAGAGCGGACAAACTCCCACAACAAAGACACGATCGCTTTTGGTTGGATAGTGGCTCAAGTGTTAATCCTTTAGAAACCTTTTACGCTTGTTTTTGCCATATGGCATATTTTGCCAAAATGATAAATGTGCATGCCACAATGTGTTCAACATCGTGTAGATTTGAATGAAAATCTTCCACTAATTTTGTATTTTGGAGATCTACTCATGAAAAAGTATAAAAATTTGACCCCCTCGTTTCATGATAAGGTAGACCACGCCACGAACTGCGCATTTGCAGTTCCAAGACGTTTCTCACATTAAAGTTCTGAGGACTGCAATTAAGTCCCAGCTTATAGATATTGCGGATATGTATGACGATAATAATAATAATAATAATAATAATAATAATAATAATAATAATAATAATAATAATAATAATAATAATAAATAATTAACATTTATAATGCGCTAATAGGCTCCTTTCGAAATATTAAAATTCAACTTAATATCGAGGACCAGAGGACACAAACAACAGAAATAAATAAACATGAATATTCAATTTTCTTTGTTTGTGTTTTTTTGGCCTCATTGTCAAGCTGAACGAGTTAATATATCGAGAGAAGCCTATTCTGTATGAATGTAATCAAGAGCGTATTACAGCTAAAACCTAAGTAAATTACAAAAAGGCATTGCATAACAACAATATGAAAACAAAAACTCAAAAGGCCATTTTCGAGTTACTTTGAACCTCATTATGAAAGCGAGGCTTCGTGCACAATTTTATTATCAAAATTGCGATCTTTGAAACGTACGCTTCTCAGAACCTTTCAAACTGTATATCAGACATAGGCATGCATATTGTAGATCACAGAACCAAGCTATCAAACAACTGAACCCAAAGGAAAGAAGCCTTTGACGTAAATAATATTACCTTCGACACTCAGTTGAAAAATCGTTTGAAACGACAGTTTTAACCCACTCATGCACTCCTGAGCTCGAACTATAAATTCTGCTTAGTGATTAGTTTTTATTTGTTTCGTTGGTAGTTTTGTCGAATTTGATTCGACTTGAAATACAAATCGATTCCCTTCGCTGATCAATTTGGTTATTCTCATCTTCCTCCTACTTGGGAGAGAGGAGAAAATAGTTGGTGATGACTTTTAAGTGTCAATAATAGAAGTTTAAGATGTAAACAAAGAAACTCTCAGTTTGCTTTTATTGTTCTGTTTGTTTCTTTTTTACTAAAAAAAAGTTAGCTTAGCAAAAAATTTAAAAAATGGCGTGAAGAACACAGGGCACTCCAAAGACAACTGAGTATGGATCGAGAGCGACCAATAACATAGGCACGCAACGCGTAGAGAAGCAATGGTGGTTTATCCTTCTTTCAATCAATCAATCAATCAATCAATCAATGTTTATTTTCAAAATAACATGAGTAGTGGCTTGCTTTCCTCGCAAATATCTACAGCTAGTCGAGGCGGAGCAAGATGAACACAAGAAACTGACAAGTACAAGCTACTAAAACACTAAGTTTTACATAGTAATACAGATTTAAACTATTTCACAATAATTTTTTCTAAAAAACTAAAAGAAGAACCCGAAGAATGAGGGATGGGATATAAGCAAACGTGAACAAAAAATGAGAAGTGTACATAAGAACAGATAGACTACACGAAATTAGACATCTGTGTACACTGCAAAAGCTCTGACAAACCTCGTGATCTTGACCTCTGTTTCCAGTGTTCTTGAGTATCATTCACGTTCGTTTCAAGGAACTTGCGCGCGAACAATGACCACTGGCAAAGACGTCTCATTGCTTCAAAGTGAAAGTTTGACTGATTTCTGTACACACTCGTCCCACAATGTAAGATCTGATACTAGTGTAGGAGACAAGACAGTGTAGGATCTGATTCTATTGTATGACACTAGTATCTCATTGTGTAGGATCTCATATTACCGCATGAGATCCTTTCCTTCACTCAAATGTGTGTGTGATCAAGGGTTCAAATTAAACCCGTTTCGCCAATGCCACGCAGTTTGTCCATCTAAACAAGTGGAGCACCAATGTTTAAATTTTATACTTTTTACTTTTAACATCAAGCGACAAATAAAGTTTCATCTTTTTGTCGCAAATATTCAGCCATATACCCAGCTATGGTTGGTTAGATGGTTATATTTGCATTTCGCCGGTTAGATTATGGCAGATTGTTGTTTAAACCAATTATGGTCAAGTTTTACAAACTTTACTGTTCGCGTGCTGCCTTAAAACCCATCGAAATAAATATAGATGTGCTTAACTTTAGAGATACAATGTTTGTATCAGAACATTCAACGTTATTATTAACAAGGTCTACAAGATAGAACATTTCGACCGGTTAAAGAGCATCAAAGAAGACAAATTAATAATAATCATGAATGACTAATTCTACCTCTACTGTATAAATAAGTTTATGAAAAGACTAAACCTGTGTTAAGGTTTACTGACCTGTTCGAGATTTTTCGGTTCCACAGTGGCTTTAGTCAAGTTTTTTCAGGAAATGGTTTCCAATAGATTCCTTCTGCTTTGGATCTTGTGCACGAAGACTCTATTGAAATCCTTTGACCCCTGGATTGGAAATTTAAATTCCCCTTACCCTACGCTTAATTGGGAGAATTCGGCTTTTAATAAAAGAGGCGGGGTTATCAAGCAGTTATTCCCCTTGGGGCTAGGCAAGATTAAAAAGTCGATCACTTGGTCGGCTTTGCTGTTACACAAGGCACCTTGATTCGTAGCAGGTTTATTTCTCCAGCTAAGGAGTTGAATGAAAAGATCTAAAGGAAGATTTCAATCGATATTGAACTAGAAAATATTAAATAGACTAATTTCATGGTTAATTACGTTGGCTCTTTTGTTGGTGCACAGACTTCTGTCAAACAAAGAAAGTGGTCTAACAAAGAGCATGGTGTGTTACTCAAGACTGTTCAAACCTTTTAAGGCCAAATTATGTTTCACGGGAAGGTTTAATAATTATTTTTTTCGTAGTGCAGGTGTAAAAGCAACTCTGTTATTTTAAAGAAAACGTCTTAAAAAGCGAGAAGATATTACCTGCGTCGTTATTTTTCTTTACTTCAGAGATGTTCAAAGAGCTAAAAGCTAAGATAGCAAGAAAATGTCCATAAATCCGCGTTTTTTTTTAACCCTTTTGTTGTCGTTATTAATTCATCCGCTTGGGAAGAAGGTCTGATTTCTAGTTAAAATAACAACCTTTACACCTGACAAACCAATTAATGGTCCAAGGCTTTATCACTCGGAATTGATTTCCTGTACCCCCAGCTGGTTAATAATTAGCAAAGGCCCAGAATTATTCTCGAAAATGACATGACAAACCATCTAATATAAGCACATTGTAAACCATTTTATTGCCTATGAAAGCCTATGAAAACAAAAAGAGAAATTTGAAATCTGAAATTTTATTGTGGAAAACGTTTCATCAACAAATGAAGGTTTTGTTCAAAAACTTTCTCAAGTCTTTAATCTGGCAGTGAAGGAGAGAAGTTACCTAAAAGTTCACACAGAAGTGTATTTGTTTCTTTAAATCACTGAAAACACAACCGATACACGGAAATGATTAAACAGTTATCGCTATTTACACGGACAATTGAGAAAGATCAGGACTTAAAGAAGTATCATTGTGCGAAAGGCCTCCCTGAACAGCCCGTTTTTCCTCACAGATGATCTTGTGAAAATTTACGAATAAGCAAAATTTGAAACAAAGGCTTTCAAATGGTGCACTGCTGTGCTGGCACCTATTCTAACCCACCCCTTCCTTAGGTTGTGTTTTGTGACGTTTAATCGCCCCATCTGGATCAGTCTCCGTATGGTGTCTCCTCTTTCTGGTACTTATGTACCTAATAAAAAAATAAAAAATACAAGAAGGTATTATATGTGTTTTATTACTGCTCAAAGTCAGTCTTGTTTTAACCAAGTATACGTACACTCAATCGTGATGATACTTCCCAACCCATATCACATGATATCTTTCTCTACTTTACTTTTCGATGTTTAGTTTCTTAGTCAGTTAGCTTCTATATAAACATAAACACGTTCTATAAACACCTGAATCAAACAATATGCAAACAACAAAACACTCCAAGACACCCTTGGAGTCTTGCCTTCTTTCCAATTCAGTTTACGTAACGATTTTTCTTTTAACCTCATAGCAAGGTTATGATAAGTTTCTTAGAAAGTTAGCTTCTTTAAACACCTGAAGAATACGGAGACAACAAAACACACCAAGACACCCTTGGAGCCTTGCCTCTTTTTGTTGGGGTTGGTATTCAGAGTTTTGGTTTAGGGATGTAAAGCCTGGAAGGAACAGAAGGAGAGTTGAGCAGAGTTCACACTCTTTTACAATTAATGAGAGAGGGCCCATGTGCTTTAAGCCTGAATACTGATCAGCGTCTAATTTCTCGATACTTATAATGTCACTACTCAATCAAACCAATAGGTCATGAGAATGAAGGAAACAATCACTAAAGTTTTAATTATCTTGATTTTTAAACAAAATCCTCCAAATAGCACTATAAGAAATGCATGAGAACATGAGGAGAATCTCTATTTTGAAACTGGGGGTTAGAGGGTTGAAGGAAAGCAAGAACTGGCAAGCTCTTTGAAATTGCACGAGAACCAATGAAAATGCATGCAGGAGACTTGAAGGCCAATTGAAATAACGAGATATCAAACTCTTTGAGAGGGCATGAGGCAGATGAGAGTGCATGAAATGACTAAATGAAAGTAGGAGTTGATAAGAGTTTAAACTTTTTGAGAGTGGCAGGAGAATTAGTGATAGTAACGGGTGAAGAAGCTAGAAGCTAATGACAGGAAGAGTTGAAGATGGCTAGAGGCCAAATGGGGGCGAACCTTTGAAGTTGCGCTCTAGATATGATGAAAATTTCAGAACATTCAAATTCTCCATAAGTACGAGAGACACAAAGAGGATAGGCCAAAGCATGGAGTTTTTAAACTCCTGTTACCTCGCGGTGATTCTCTTTGGTCGCGGCTTCAGTAAAACCCAGTCTAAATTTTCATATTTAATTAAAAAAAAATGATCATGGTTTTCTTATTTACCTCACGTTCTATCATTGATAATGATATTGCTGGGCCACCTTAACTTGTCAGGAAATGTTCGTTGTTTTACGTCTTGCACGACAGGAGGTGGGGTATTAACATCAGAAGAAGTTTGTGTTTTGTCAGTTAACTACTTTAAACACCTGAAAAAAAGAACTTGCGCAGACCAAACACGCCAAGACACCCATGGAGTTTAGCCGCCATGTCCTGTGAACACAATAAAAATCACCAAAACTCTAAATTCATGAATAAAGTTTATAAGGAACTCAATGACCGACCGCTAAATCCTACTTCATTGAAACTAAGACGCTCTGCAGGTGTTATGGTGTTTTGTTTTGTTTTGCTCCTTTTCTTTTTTTTTTCTTTTTCAGTTCTGGGAAGACTAAGGATCAATAAGTGATAAATTCCAACCGTTAAATTTAATGTCTGTCATACTTGCATTTTCATAGCAATTGATCATTTGAGTCAGTAATAAGTCTAGTTTATTCTTTGTTTGATGTTTTGACCATGTGCTTTTCTTTTAAAATGGTTGATAGTTTTGTTATTTTCGCCTTTTAATAAACTGATATCGAAAGCATTAATCACCGGAGGCAAACTGTCAAAATCTTGGCGCAATTTGTCGGATACGACTTCCATGTTGCATACATACTATTGGGCTAGAAGGTCTGATATGACCCGTACATCACCATGCAGTCAACAAATCACGTATTCACCAAACTATTGCGTATCTTGTTATTATGTTTCCAAGGTTGATAACAACTTATTTGAAAGATAAACATTTAAAAGAAAGGGATTACACCATTGAACAGAAAATTGGCAGTTAACAAACGATCTCTATCAGTTCGCTCTAGATAATGTCGAAGCTTCAGAAACAGCAACAAACACGCTGGCTGTATGCAAAGTTTTGTGTTTAGCAAAACAAGCTGTTCTTCACAGCGTGATTAATTGTTACCGCTACGTTTTGACGAGAGAGCTTATTTATAATAATACCATAGTGAACTCAGGTGACGCGGAAATCAGCAAAATATTGATTTGAAAACGTGACTACACAGCTTGCTTTGAGCTTCAGTGGCTCTCTCTGCGCACGAACTGATCGATAGCATTCCCTTGATCGCACTCGTCTGGGCAGTAGTGCCGTCTGTCTGGATCACAGATCGACCATAGATCAAAACGGCAACGAGAATTAAATTTAACCAAGAAAGATAAACATGGATGACTGAGCGACGGGCCAAACTGTCATTTCAAAAAAAAACTGTCTTAGCGAGTTAACCTTGTGAGACCTTAAGCACCTTGTTTACCATTTGTCATGTGTTAATTAAAGTATTTTGGAGGCCTCTTAAAGATATCTTAATTCGCCAAGGCGGCATATAAACCACGTAATGAAAATTCATATGCAATTATACACCATCCAGCTAGGAAAAGTAATTTAAAGTCGGTACCAAGTTAATATCTATTTTTGTTTCCAATTTGCACCGAGAATTTAAGTTTTCTGACAATGATTGCTCAGAAAAAAAATTATGACTTCCTTTTTCTGAGTCAGGCAGATAAAAAAATGAGACATGGTGATTTTTTTGCTACCACCAATTTAAGCCTTGTCTAAGAATACACAATTGTGATCTTCTTGCTATCACAATGCGCGAGGCAAATAAAGCTTAATTTTGCCAGGACGGTCTTCCTGTGCGAAAGATCAAATAGCAACTGGCTAGCCACATGCTACAGCTTCTGGGAAAATTTAAATAACTGCGTAACTTATAACAACTTCAATCTGTTTGTAAAATTCATTTGTCAGACAGACCACCTTATTTTTAAGGCTCACTGTCCAGCTCGGAAAAACAATTCTCATTTTGCTTCATTATAGAAAAGTAAACAGCACTAAAGGGAAATACTGCCAGTAGCTTTAATTTGCCGGAATGGTCGCATTTAAGGATTTCATCCACAGAATCAGGAGTTAGAACCATCTTGTACAGCATAATAAACAGCACCACAGGAAAGTTCTGCTCAGTAGCTTTCATTTGAATAGTCACACTTAAGGATTTCATCTGCAGACTCAAAAGATAGAACTCGAAGTTTGAAGATATGGATGACCTCCGTCACTGAAACTTAAGAAAGAGAGTCGTAATTTCTATCAACAGTTTTTATTACAGGGTGTCTGTAATTAAAAGCTGCTGAATAAATTCGAATCAAGGCACAAATTAGCACGATAACTGTTGCTTTTTTCAAAACCAAAGAGGAAAGTGGTAGAAACTGCACAGCCAATTTATCCCTCGTTATGTGTTAGTTAAGTTCCTATCTCACCTGACACATCCCATTATACATAAATTCTCTCTCGCCGGCCGAGACACTTCCATACCGAAATAGCCCCTGAAAATTATCTCGTTCATATGACACTGACCTGATACGAGATCTTGTCCGTGCTATACATGATATTTATTACGTCTACGCTCTCACGTGAAATATGTTAACGTTATTTTGGTTCGATAAACCCGATACTTGGGGAAGGGGGTTTAATGTTTTTCTTTTTTTGAGGCGTTGATTCCATTGGAGAAGAGTCATGGCTTAAAAAAAGATCCATAGCAGCTTAGGGGGCGAGTTAGCTTCCCGGTTACAGTAGCTCAGAATTCCACTGAAGGAAAAATATCAAACCAAACTGCCTTCTTTATGAAAAAAATACATTGTCTGTTGTTGACATCCTTGTTCATTTAAAGCCAGCGCTATACTACAGTGACAATATTCTTTTGCTGTTTATCGCTGTATTGGATTTTAAAGGAAGACTCATACATAATTGTACAACGATTTCGTGCGTAGTAGCTTCGCGTATTGTGATTGGTTGAACACAATGCCGCGCTGTGGTTGGTCAAAATAAAACACAATGAAACCTTTTAACATAATGTAATTGACAGTCGCATTGTTTGTTCTTTGTATGGTATTTTAGTAACCCTGGACGGTAGTAAAGGAAACGTGTTCTTGGCCACAGCACACCTGAGGTGGCATTGCTACTAAAGCTGGTTGACTAAGTTAAAACACTTAGAAAAGATAGCTGACCGCTGGATAACTTACTCAAGAAAAATCAACGGTGTCTACTTCGGAAATTTAAGGTGAGACCACGTTTTGATTTTATTTCTTGAAAGATAACTGTTCATGTCTCGATCCTTTTAAAGATGTTTTCTTGAATAAGTGAGCAAGTCCTGCTTACAGTTTGCTTTGCTTTGCAACAACAACCCGACGCGAATTTTCAATAGAATATGTCATTGAATTTCTTTTCCGAGGTGAATGAATATTGTGCTGGCCAGAGTATTGTCATTCTGCCAGCAAACTGGTCGCAAAGATGGAGGGAAAAGTGTGCAATTTATGGGATAAACCCTTTGTTATTACAGTTTAGGTTAAAAATCCACGACAGGGACAATCCTCGCTGTGAATTTTCCGCTACTGGAGCGCTATAACACCAAATGAAGTGAGATCAAAATGCGATTACATTCGAAAGACTTGTTTCAATTTGCCGCAGCTATGAAAAATCATTTGAGAAAGAAATATTTATTTTCGTGACTTCTTGATGCCCGGTTATCTATCAGTTTAACCTTGAAGTGTACTCTTTTGTATAATGTTACGGTAAAAAGTAATAGAATATTCTAGGCCCTAGAATATGTACACTTAAAAACAGCTCGCTATTTTTAGCCTGCGTTGGCATGAAATAATGTTCACGCGAATTTTTGGACGACGAAGTTTGTAGAAATTTCATCCGCTTCGTTAAGTTGATGCGTTCTTAAGAAGGTATCCGTTACTTTTGAATAAATTATTTAATGATCGAGCCATTTGCGTACGTTTTATACTCAACCGTGGAAAGCTAGTGATGCTATTTTTGTGACGCCCTCCGTGTGATATGTAATCTTAGAAGGCTTTCAAAGCGCGCCAAGTGACTTCCGATAAATTGTACTGTACTCGGTTATACGATGGTTATAGCACGGCGCCAGACAACATGGAACTCTCATTTGTATGCATTTTTTATTCGCCCGGCGATAAGAAGCAATATGGCACCGTATCTAGAAACTGTACAAGCAGTGAACCAATGATCGTAAATAAAACCGTAAAGATATTCGGTTTTCAATTTACAGTTGTATTATTACAGAAGCTAAACTTCTTTGACAAAGCGGATCAAGATTGTATTGGGATTGTTTTTGTTTTCTTAAAATTGAGACAGGGACGGGCTTCGGTCTATACACGTCGCTGCGTTTTAGCATTTGTTAATAACGTCATAAATTAAAGTCCACAAAATTCATGAATTTTTACGAATAGTGGACGCGTGATGTATCGCGTGGTATAGAACTCACACACCATCAACTGAACGTGACCACATAAAAACCTATCGAGTGCAAACGGCTTCCTATTGACCACACGCGCTCGGAAATTCACGTTTCATCGCGATTAAACTCGGTACAAAACCGTTAGCTGTGCGACATGTTTATAAACCTTGCATCGAATTGAAAAATACGAGGTCTGTTTTGTTTCTAAGATACAGCCCACAGTCGACTGTGAAGACTTTATTGCCCGTGAAGAAAAGTTTTGAATACGGTCTCGCGCGTAGGATCTAACCTCAATGGCACCTCTGAAGTGTGCTGTGAAAACATCACGTTCGCTACAAAGCCACGGAAATGGCGAAGTAATAGATGATTTCATTTGAAAAATTAATATTTGCCGTTAAAAAAATCAAGTACGTGAGAATTCGGCAAAATTTAGGATGTAAAGGGTCAAACCAAAAGATTAGAAGGGTGTTGGCTGAGAGCCCGACGAGAGTAATACGCGAACCGGATCCTTTGGTTGAAGCCCTGTAGCACTTTCAGATAGCGTGTGAACTGGGGTATGCATGTCCGAGAAAGAAAAATAAACAAGCATTGCGGAATAGCGTAAACATTGACTTAGTTCAATATGTGTCAGACACTTGGTTAAGTACAAGCTGTAGTGTTGAGCTGTATTATCTTCTGAAATTTACTTTGTACGCGCAGATACCATTGAAGTACAAGACTAGGACTTCCAGTAGCTGTTATCGTCCGATTCATATTGCCTTCTCTCAGCTAATATTGCATGGGTTTTACAGTAAAGAGGAAGCCGGACAATTCTTGGCCAAGATAGACCGTTGCTCGGTTACGTAAACTTCCCCCAATGTAACAAAACAACTTGAAAACATTGTTTTTCTCTCTGTCTTCTTAACGCGTTCATTAACAAATTTCCCTTGCCTGGGGCAAGATTTGCAATTTGAAATTCAAATTTTGGTTATAAGCTTTTTCAGCTGGTGGCGCGCAAATTGCTTGACTACAGCAAGTGTTATTTCGTCTCAAAAGTGCTCTTTCTTTTCACCTAACAGAGTATTGAACAAATCGATTGTTACAAAAGGCAGAAAACACCGGGGTTTATCTACTGTTCAGTCTGTTATCGGCAAGTTAATAACGGGATACAAACAAAAGGCTGCTTCGCTACATGCGAAGAAAGTGATATTCAAAACATACAGGATGAACAACTGCAATTAGCGTTTTTAAAAGAAATGAAACAGTATACGAATTTATGATAGCTTTGTTAATTAAAACTCGAGAAACAATACAAAGAAGGTGTTTGTGATACGGAAGGTTTCTTTGCAATTTTCGACCCTCGAGATTGTTCTCTGGTAAGTGCAATTCAATTCCTTCGCTAGGACAATGACTGATAAGAAAGTTTTTTTTAAATGCTAAAATTATTTTTTCGGGAACCATTTCGTTGCGTGATATTGCTAATAATGATAATAACGCGAAATTTAAATTTGGCAAGAATTAAGGCAAGGGTCCAAAATACCTTGGGCGGTTATCGTCAAAACTGTTAATTGGTTTGTGGCGATAGTTTTCGCCACTCTCGAAACCACAAATGATCCGTTTTAAAATCCACCAAATCACACGTTTTCAAAGCACAACATTTAATACTGGATATACCGTGCTTACCATAGGAAAGAGATCATTGCACTTGGTGATTCAAATCACGACAGCTGCTACAAAGTTCAGTGAATCTTAGTTTTTCGGAGAGCTCGTGAGTCTGCGGATAAACTCCTAAAGTGTGACCATTTAAATGAAAACTTCTGAGCAGTACTTTCCTGTGGTGCCGTTTATTATGCTGTACAAGGTGGTTCTAACTTTTTAGTCTGTGGTTGAAATCCTCTTTAAACTGTGACCATTCCAATGAAAGCTTCTGAGTAGTGCCTTCCTGTGGCGCTGTTTATTATGCTGCACAAGGTGGTTCAAGCTTTTTAGTCAATTGGTGAAATATAAATTGTGATTATTATTCAAGTGAAGGCTATTGAGCAGTACTTTCCTATGGTACGCTTTGCTCCTCAATTTCACCGGCATAGGGAAATTTTGGATATCTTTTCCAGTTTTAACCATCTGGAAGTGAAAGATGGTTAAAACGCCCCAGCAAGAGAAATGACATTGTGTGCTGAATTCAAAAAAGGCCTTTAGTATTAATTTTAGAGAACAAAAGATTATCGTTTTTTGCCTGAAAAGAATTCAAACAGCGTAGGCAGTTTTAGTAATTCTTTGTTTAACAGGTTGTCGCGTGGCCTTGGAGGTGTGTAAACAATTGTCTCGGCAGTGTCGTGTTGTTCAATATAACACAGAACAGTAAATCAAGAAGGTTAAGGATGACCTGACATTAAACAGCCAAAGATCATAAATTGTGAATTGTTGTTTTTAATGATAGATGCATCCATCAGTGTGATCTGTGTAAACTATATTTCATATGAAATTATATCTCTTTCCTTATTTCACAAGGTTGAGTCGGGTTCAGCTTAAAATGTGAATAGAGCAAGGCTGATTATTCGCAAAATCATAGCGACATCTGTTTTTGCTTTTCGAAACTCGACGGAATTAAAAAAAAGAACGTTATATACTGAGAAAACAGTATTGCCGAGGATTAAGCGTAAAATCTTAGTATTCGCACTCTTAATCCCGGAAGAAATTTCTCGTTATATTTTGGGTAACAAAATGACCGAAATACATCAGTTTAAGCGATCAACCCAATCTGTTTTTGTAGTATTCAGTGATTACAGCGATGTTTGTTTCGATAAAAGGTCATGTCAACTGGCCTAAATTTCATACAATTGATGGAATATAATACGTCCCCACACTATTGTGCCGTCAATCAGAGGCTAGTTGAAATTTTTTACTCACAAAATTTTGCGCAAGGATTATCTACTTGCGTTCAATGATGAACACAGGAAACTTGCAAACTTGCTGATACAATGTGTGATTCTTACCTCTGAGTTTGTGATTGAAATCCTGAATCGATTCAACGCTATATGAAAAGAGAATTTTCTGCGTTGAAATAGTTTTTTTTTTTTTTTTCAATCTTTCAGCCATTTTAGATAATTTTCTAAATTGCGCTCAACTATTCTTGAGGGATAAGGGCCTTTCACACATTAAAATGAAGAGAAAAACCAAGACTCGGAGGAATAGACAATCTTTAACCAAATATGCCGAGAATTATAAACATAGGTGTTCGTCTAGCTATTTTGATGCCTCCCCGGACCACTAAGCAGATTTAGCATATTTAACGTCAAATTTTGTATGTATTCAACGGGAAAATATTTTGAAACTCCTAAAATCACTCTGCATGATTCAAGTGTTTCTTTGAGGATAAAAAAAACAATTCCATTTCCGACGTTTAGCTCGTTACTACAGTACATTTTATCACGTTTTCGCCCTTAAGTTCGTGTAGGAAACAGGAAAAGTTTGGAACTGAGCCTTAGATTCCTTCAAAATTCGATATCTGTTCACACATGTAATAGCTACTTTTTCCGGTGAAAAAAATCAAATATTCTTTGTTTCTAAAAGTACAGGATCTTTGAATAATATAGGAAAAGAAAGACATACTTTATACATCTAAAGCTAGAATCATGATCTCATCAATCATTTCTTCAAATACTTTCTAAATGTTTTCACTCTTGAGATTTTTAAGTCACCATTTTGTCGAATGCTAAAAATAGGAAAATGTCCTTTCTGCTTCTTCTAGATGAAATGAGGAGGTTTTCAATATAGTTTACAAACTAATGGGGAATGGTGCTTCTAAACGGCACTGGCTATCTTTCATTCTCCCATATTCATCTGATAGTCAATATTGTCGGTTTTCTTTCAACTTTCCTCTCGTGATTTGTCGGTCCTATGACTTCAACCAATTTCCTTACAAGTACTTTACATCCCTCCGGCAACATTGAAATGTCAAGAACGTTTCCAAGAGTTTAATGACCTTTTCAAAACATCGATTGTAAAACGAAAATATGAATTATCCCTGGCATGTGATTTCGCGGTTAATGATTCAATGCAAAACTTTGAAATCATGGCTTTGAAATTCGAAATATTCACAAATTACTAAATGGTCTGTTGTGCGTGGCTGCTTATGAAACGTGTTCTGCCGATTTTGTCAACACTATTTTTAAAGGGAAATACTGGATCGTTTACTTCGGTTTGTTGGGGTCTTACATAACTAAGCTATTCAAAGTTTGTTAATTCTTGACGCCCAAAGACAAATCGTGATATGATTTTCAAGTTATGAGTTGTACAATGGAATCTTTAAATTTGACCATTCAAATAAAAACTGTTTACGGAATTTTTCCTGGAGCTGTTTATGACGGATGGTGTATGAGATGGTTCTGCCGATCTAGTAAGTGAAATGTAAGTGAAAATGTGACTGACCATTTAACTGAAAGCTGCTGAGCTAAACCGTTTCTTGCAGTATTGTAGGTTTTGTGTTGTTTTATATTGTGCTGTACAAGGTTAGCTGTACCATTAGAATCTGTAGATAGCACTCCGGTGAATTGAGGTGTGATCATTGAAGTTACTGAGCAATACTTTCCTGTGATGCTGTTTATTATGCTGTACAGGATGGTTCTCACTTTCGAGTGTGTAGATGAAATCCTGAAGAGTGAGCGTTCAAATGAAAGCTACTGAGCAGTACTTTCCTGTGGTGCTGTTTGTTTGTTGTGTATAACGTACAATTAGAAGGTGGTTCTAACTGTTTGGCCTGTGCTCGAAATCCTAAAGTGTGACCATTCAAATCAAAACTACTAAACAAGTACTTTCCTGTTGTGCTGTTTATCATTGATGCTGTACAAGGTGGTTCTAACTTTGTCAGTGGATGGAATCCTTAAGCGTGAACATTCAAATGAAAGCTACTCGGCAGTACTTTCCTGTGGTAGTTTATTGTACTGTCCAAACTGGGTTTAACTTTTGAGTCGTTTGTCTAAATCCTAATATGACCATTCAAATGAAAGCTACTGGACACAACTTTCTTGGGGTGCTATTTAACAGCTGTACGATTAGGTCAGTAGCTCTAATTTCCGAGTCTGTGGATTGTGACCATTTTAATGAAGCTACTGAGTAATATTTTTCTCAGTGTGGGAGCTGCATATTCAAGGTGGTTCTGGGCTTTATATTTTCAGAAGTTGGCTTTTTTTGGGAAGCCCTTAGGAGCCGATCCAAAGTCTTTTTCTTTTCCCATAATCAACGGATTGTCTAGCATTTATCCACAAGCCCGCAGACTTCGCTCTTATCCAGTGCCGAGTTAAATTGCTTGCCTTTAATTTCAACGTTCTCAGTTAACGGCGCTATAATCTTCCGCAGTAATCAAGCTTGCCGTGTTTTGTCTTTTGCTGTATTCCTAAACCGCGAATTTGTGGCAGTCAAACGGCGAAAAGAGACAAGAAACTCAGTTACGTGCAGCACGAACAAACAAAAAAGCAAACTTTCACCCAGCCATTTAAACCCTTGCCAAGCAAGAGTCGGGGTATAAAAGTAGGAGGATAATTTTTTAAAATTTGATGCATTGAACAGAAACTTTGAAAAAAGGTGTGAAGTCACTTCAGTATCCTCCATTTGAAAGATCCCACCTTTGTATCTCATCACCACAATTGAAAGTTGGCACAACATCATGAGATCAATAATAATCAGATTTTCTCTCTCTCGTTAGCAGGGGAGGGTTAACTGAAAAGCTCTGCATCATATCAATCTCGTCAGGGAAAGCTTGACTGAGCCGCTTCGGCTTTGAAAAATTCGATATTTTAAGCTTTGAACGGGACAAAAATACTTTAATCCTTTTTTTATAAACAATATCCACTTATAAACTACCGAGTTTAGTCTGGGGATGTTTAATTTAAGACGGAATATGTCAGATCTCACCAAAAGAAGAAACTGGTCCCTTTAGGTTTAAGGTAACGCCTTGGCCTTTTTAGTGTTCAAGTGTGAATTTACTCAGTCTCAAAACTAGAAATTCAAACTAACTGAGAGCCTTTCTTTAGCTCCAAAGACGAAACCTGATGAAGGAGGAATGGGGTGGGGAGGTTTGATTTGGAGCCATTTGTGGCTCGGAGCTCGAAGGTTAAATATTTGCACACCAAATTAAACATATAATCTATTATAGACTATTCCAGGCCTTAACTATAAAACTTGACCTTGCTTTAATCCAAAATGGCAAAGTCCATACTTTTATAGACCCGAATTTAGTTTTTTAAAAATATTCCGCCCTGTGTTAAACTAAACTGGCTGAGTGACATCTGTTTTCTTTAACGTGGGGTGGAGGGTGGAGAGGGGAAACGCACATTCATTCTCTGAGGGCGAAATCTACCAATAGCATCATGAACACAAATATATGCACCAAAAAATCGAAGTTTTAATTTATTTATATATTTAGATTTTTCAGACACTGGTTATTTTTTTTAAGGAAGGGTTTAAACTCGAAAAGTGGAAGTCTGCTGAGTTGTTTGTGCACAAATTAAAACTCATTTGTTATCACTCTGCCTGTCAGCCAATTTTTGCAACCATCCTAATTATGGAAAGCTACAAGATTTAACACATTTTCAAAGCAATTTGCTATTATTGTGTTTGACGCTCGTTTTCAATTATCAACCATATCTCGGGGCAAGAAGACCAACCGATGTCACAGAGAATATTGTTGGAGGCTAGGTTCAGTGGCAATGGTTTCTTTATTTTCCAATTAAGTTTAACTGGTGGAAGCAGGTGTCTGGCGCGTGTATTAAACAAAATGAGCAAAAAAAGCCTGTTTTCTTTTATTCTCACCACTTCAATTAGTGCTAATTGAGAAAAACGTCCTTTTCCTCTCTTAACAAAGCGACTTGTAGTCTCTCACACCTGCCGTATCCATCATTTTGTCTGTATTAAAACATAACCAAAAATGCATGTTAAAATTGCACGATGTTTTAAAAACCCGGCTAGTAAATGGCTTGCGAGTCTAACCCTTTGATTCTTTGATACAAATTTCATTTCACTAAACATTCAGATAAAACTAGTCTCACAATGCACGCCGGAAGTGTTCTACTGAACAGTATGGCAGTTTATAAATTAACCTATCGTCTAAGACTTGTATCAGTAATTCACGCCAAGTCTTCTCTAAAGTTTTAAGGCCGTCAGTTCAACATTTCCTTCTACCAGCCCCGTTTGAGCGAAACCAGGAATACATTATGCAGTCGGGATATAATTTTACGTTTTTAAAAAAAGTCGTTAGTGCCTCAGTGCCGTTTTAAATGTAATAAAAACAGGATCCCAGATTTAAAAAAACAAAATTGCCAAATGAAAAATATATTCGTTATTCCGATAACGAGGTCACCGACATATTTTGTATCCTTATAGTCACAAAAAAAACATCATTTTTATTTGCCATCGGTGTAGCTAAAATACAGAAACATTTTGCAGTGCTAAACAATCTTCTTCTAATGAAGTAGATACAAGTTTTGTCAATCTTGACTGATAGCACCCTACGAGAAAATTGTTAAAAGCTTTCACTTTTCTGGTAATAAAAGTAATAAATACGCATTGGAAAAGCATTGGTTAGTTGCTTTGGGCATTATATTCGTTAATAAAGCATCATAAACTCGAGAGGCCTCAAAGTGGCCATTATTCTAACTTTTTACAGTTAAGTTACAAATTAGCTACCTCAGGATAGTTTGGAGTTTTGCTGTAAATCAAAATTCTGTCGTTAGACCTCAGAACCTTTTTTCATTACAAAAAACTGATCATTTTTCAAGTCACGTATGTCTTAGTAACAGATGCTCTTTTCTCATAAATGCACATGTAGGTACAGTAGAGTGCTTTCGTTCCTATTTTCCGGTTGTTTGACTGACCAAATGATCTTCCACGCCTGCCATAAATGAAACTTGCCACCAAACAATTAGTTTGATCCTCTGGCTTAAAATGGTCAACTCGGTCGAAAATAACAAACTTTGTAAGACAAATGTATTCAGTTCAAACTAAATTTTTCACAACCTAAAGCAAATTCATATTGATTGAGTACCACACATATGCATTACCTATTGCGAGAAACATGTTTCTGTGATACCTTATTTTTATGATTCTTAAAGGGCCATATTTTGTGACAGAAATAACTTTAGCGTCTTAATATTTTTTCTATAATAAATACACTAACTTCAGTTGTTTGCGCCATGAAAGTTTCTTGTTTTGTTTTTAAATTTCCACCCCTGACAAACTTTGTATATTCACGCATGTCACCGCGAAATCTTCTAAAAATAAAGCTATCGTAGTCGTGTTTAAATCTACCTACGATGCCTTTGGAAAAAAACAATCTGAAAATAGGAAAGAAATCGTTTCTTTGTTGTCGAAACACAACGATTGAATGACAGCAAAAAATCTATTGATTAACGGCTGGGGTGTTTCTCACAGAAGTGAAAAGCACAATTTAATGAGCAAGAAAAGTGAAAAGTTGTCAGTGATTTTTCTCTTTAAGAGCGTTTAAACAAATTAAGAGAGCAAAAGAGACTAATCAAACGACACTAAAAATTCATGACTTGAAATTGAATAAATCAAACGAATATACAGGAGGTACAATCTGTAAACGGTTAAGATACGCTTTTTGTGTAGGATTTTTACGACACGCCTTTTTCTCGATGCTAGTGGACGTTTCTGTGCTCAATTCATGCGTAGTTCTTTTTTACAACATCCGGAAAATATTGTTGTTACTTCACAAAGGCTTTAATTTTTTGCGCGCATTTCCTTCGTTTGCAATATCAATTGTTTGCGTATTCAGAACTCCATGGAATAAAATATCAAACAGCCTTCATTTCTGACATAGTTGGTGTAACAGTCAGGTCATCTATACATAAACTGAACGCTGGTTTTTCCCTTCGTAGGAGGAAAGATCTTAGCACTACTGACACTGAGAGCTGATAGCTTAGCGCAAACAGACCACACACTCAAGGTGTTACTTCGTTTGGCAAAATGTAAGTCGTGGATTTGGTTTTGATTTTTTGTTCTTTCATTTTCGTGCTTGTTGCTTGGTTAAGATATTTGCATCTCGCCGGCTGGTACTGCAAAGATGCGAGTTTGAGATATCCTTAGTCTGATATACTATTGAACTCGAGATGGCCGCTTAATCAAATCCAAGGCGAAAAAGGGTGAAATTATTAGACTTATGTCTCTGGTGGTTTTTACTTCAAGTCTGTGTGTGGATGAAATCCTAAAGTGTGGCCATTCAAATGAGCAGTACTTCCCTGGAGTGCTGTTTATTATGCTGTACAAAATGGTTCTACATTCCCAGTCTGTTTGCATGAAATACCAAGTTGTGACCCGCATTGAAATAGAAACACCATCGAGCACGTACTTTCCGGTCCGGTTCTTTTCGGCGTTTTCCAGACGAAAATATTTGAGACATGTTTCAGATTTGTTCTTGTGGCACTCTTTGGTAACATATTAAGACCTGTAGTCAGTCAAAGAATCCCGTTAAAATCGTTGAAATATTTCTTTGCCCCTCATCCGGCTCTCTATTGATGCTCTTGTACTGTCAAGGCCTCTCGTTACTTTCTGTAGCCCTGAGTTAATCTTAGACAAAAAAGGTTTCTCATATACGGCAGTTTAGCTGATACAATCAATTTGTATTGATAGTTAAAAGCTTCATCAAAATGCTAGGATTATATGTAATGGCTCAAGCGAAAAGCAATATCTTCAAGGAGCTTATATAGGAATCAGTTTAAATGGGGCAATTGTGCTAAGAACTTGTTTTCTAATCAACGCTCTCAATAGTTCTGTGAGTGCATCTGTTGTTATTATCTTGCACAAGTACTTTAAGTTGTCAAGTTAACATTCGGAGCTCGCGATACAAAATATCTAGAACGATTTTTCACGGCTTTTCTTTCATTTAATCTGAGAGATCTCTCAAACAGAGGTGACGAATACAGGGGGTGTGTGTTCTTGATATCGAAACTCGATACTGATTCATCACTGAAAATTCATGCGTGCAAAATTGAATTCAACTTAGTCGACAACGAGTTGAGAGAATTAACTCCATTTGTTTACTATTTTGTACGTCTCGTTATTCGTTAGAGTAGCGCAAACAGTGTTAAACTTTTTTACTCAAAAAACAGTCGTACAAGCAGCAATTTAGGCAATTTAGATTTAAGCTTGCTCTTGACTGAATTAAGGAGCAAGGTTAAGGATATATCACTGAGCTTTGTACATACATGGCTTCTTGACCGTAAACATCCAAAATCAAACCATGCACCTATTTGGTACTATGTTTTCTAAATTTCGAGCCTGACGATAAAGTATTAAAATGTGAAGCTATTGGACATCACTTTCCTTGTGAATCCGTAGATGAAATCCTCGTTATAAATGTGACCATTCAAATGAAAGCTCCTGAGCAGTACTTTACAATGATAGCTATTTTTTTCTCGTAGTTGAAAAGTTTTTTTGACAAACCTTTCCCTATTGGGTGATTTTGGGTCCTCTTATGAAATATAAATCGAAAATCGCTCAAGTTGACTGCACCAAAATATCGAATCAAGACCGCCAACAATGGGTGTTGGTCATCTTCATTCAAACCTAAGTCGGCTATACTCGGATGTTCCTCGGTTATCCTCGCATTTCTTCGGTCAGAAATTCATCTCCGATGGTTGGCGAGTCCACTGTCTCCTGTGCACAAGAGACAAGCTCTCCAAGAGGTGTACGTGCCGTGATAATTAGGTAACGGTGGGAAACGGAAACTTTTGAAGAATCCTAAAACATTTGTCCAGAAAAAGCCGGAACTATTGCTGCCGCAGTGATTCACCACGTATATAAAGAAAGTTAGTGATCTTAACCCTTTCCTCGAGTCACTGACAGTCAAACGTCTAATCTTGAAGAGACTTGACCTTTTGTTTCCTAAGAATGATCCTCGTGTAATTTCTTCTCACAGTATGCATACACTGTCACGTATATTTGTTATGAGAATAAACAAACTCGTCAACTAATCCGCAGAATGGTTTTGTCTTTCATCGACACAAGTTCAGTGGTAATCTTCGATCAAACTCTCAGTCGTGTAAGGTACTTTTAACTTTCCTTTACTACAACCATCGAGATGTAACTACTGAACAGTGCTTTTTGTGCTCTGTTTATCTTTGAATTTTTGTCTTTCGTGTTAACGCCCACTCGTCAAATAGCCTCCTCTGTTTTCTCCGCCCCTTGCGGATTAGATATTTGCAACATGCGCATGCACTATTGCCGGACCAAACACCCACCCATCGCTTTCGCTGTCGTACTCGTGATTTCCGCTCGTATCACGTCGGACTGACTTCGAGCCGACACGAACGTCGTTCCCGGAAACGCGTATTCACACTGAGCGCTCGCTTGTGAGAGAAGCGTGGAGCTGAATGAAGCTTAATATAATACTGAGAGACGAGCTAACGGGTTAAAATTGAGATTTTAGCGATGAATAACAATGATGTAATGAGCTGGGATTGTGAAGTTTTAGCTGTTGATTTATTCAGTGTTGTGAAGTTTTGGTTGCAGCAATTTAGAGCTTAGAAGTGCTATCAGGAGTCGCGCACGCTCCGGCTTCGATCTCAGTTTAATTATATCGGGAAGACTTTCTTATTTTAGACTTGCCTAATTCACAATGTCGTCGACAAGTGGAAACACCAAAGTCCATGTTAATGATTATATCAACTAAGGGCCAATTTTTGCGCTCACCAGACAGTCGCACCAAATGTGATTTAGTTCAATTCAATTCAATTCATTTTATTTGCCATTAACCAAAAAATACAACATAAATACATTAAAGGTGATACACAATATTCCTACTATTACAATATTCCTACTAAACTATTTACAAGATGAATTGTGTTAACGTCTATGAAGCCTATATAGAACCCTGGGGCTTATTGACTAAAGGCTTCCTGGAACTATTAGTCCTTAGTAAATACGGAAAAAATCTTACTAACAACAAAAAACAAGACATACACTTTACTTTTAAATGTGAAGTAAAATGACTTCAAAGTCGAACAGAACCACCTATGAAGTAGACTTTAGTAAGATCAGGAGTGTTAAATAAAGGTCTATAATGCTTGATGAGTTTTCTAGACCAGACAAAGTCCTAATCTTATTTTTTTCTGCCCTCATCCAGGATGAGCGAAATTCTTCCCCAGGTACCCTCCCCTGGTAGTGCTTTGTACCATCGCATTCCAAAATGCGCACGTTGCCGTAATCATGGCGCGCTCTCGTGGCTAAAGGGACATAAACACTACTGCCGCTGGAGGGACTGTACATGCTCCAAATGCCTTCTAATCGCTGAGCGCCAGCGTATAACGGCCGCTCGTGTGGCGCTCCTCAGGCAACAAAGAAAGAACTCGGAAATTACACATAAAATGGGACAAAAAGATGGAGATAAAGACACAATGAACAAGAGTTTTGGAGACGATATGTATCAGAGACCCTCCATGGTGCTTAATTCATTGTCCACGCTCCATGGAAGAAACGACAGCGACGACGATTATGAAGGTATGAGTGCACGTGATTGGCTAGTTGGTTTGATGGATTGATTGATTGATTGATTGACTGACTGACTGGCTGACTGACGGACTGACTAACTGATGGATGGATTAATGGATGGATGGATGGATTGATTGATTGATTGATTGATTGATTGATTGATTGATTGATTGATTGATTGATTCACTGACTGACTGATGGATGGATGGATTGTAAATAGTCATCAAAATATAGTTTAGGAAACCTTTCCATGCCATTTGTATGGTGGAATCGCTTCGAAAAATAACATAAAACAGTAACTAAAGAATAACATTAGGGATTGAACAGATTGAATTGAAATTTGGAAAGTTGTAAGTTGGTCAATGAGGAAGAGTAAAGGTGAAAACAAACAGACTCAAACATGCAACCATGATACTCCTACAACATGTCTTATGCGATAAAATATGCAGCTATTTCTCTTGCCTGACAGCGATGTATTGAACGAAAACACCTTTTTTTATTATTATTTTCAGACGAAGGTATTGATGGACAACTGTCCCCGACAGGATCTGACGAAATCGCAGATTCTCAAAAAGAACAGACTTCCGAACCTGAACCGACAATCATTGACGGTGTCCGAATAAAAACCGAACCAGAGAAAACACCAGACGAGGAAGACGAAGAAAGTACGATGGTCACCACGAGCGAAAACTCAACTCAGCTTCAGTCTCCGAAGAGAAAACTGAACGGGGAGGTGCATCATGACGTAAACGACGTCTTAAGACTTCACGCGAAGATACCTCGAACATCCGAAAGCCCAAGTGGGGGAAGAAAGCTTCATCCGGATCCGCTCGGGTTGCTGATCCGAGCGTTTCCGAGTCAGTGCCGAAGTGTTCTCGAGCTGGTACTTCAAGGATGCGGTGGGAATGTTGTTCAAGCCATTGAATGCTTGCTTCAGAATCAAGAAAAGAAACAGCTTCCGCTACCCATGCCGGTACCAGTTATCGGTAGCGTCTCCGGGCCTCCCCCTTCAATGCATCCAGCGTTGCATTTCCAAGCTCCTCCCTTGTTTCGCAAGCCAGACCCTTTTAGTCACGGATTCCACAGGCCCCCTATGAGTCCAAACTGTCCCTATCCCCCTCCCCCGCCATTACTGAAACCGAAAGCACAAGTTACTGGTTATCCCTTCTCAATGGAAGCCGTCTTGGCTCCGCCGCCGAACAACGTTGACGCAGGCTCAGGATCACCCAAGGAAGAGGGAAAGCCAGTGGTTATACACTTTTGCACAAAGTGTGGACGAAAAGCGAGCTGTGATGACAATTTTTGTGCGTTTTGCGGGCAGAAGCTACATAAATAACGTAATCCTGTCTTCTATTTAACGCTAAAACGTGTGTGTGCTAGTTAAGTTGTGCTTCAATCGCTCGAATTTACCTTAACACGCAAGAAAGAATCATTTTACTCTTCTTTGTCATTTCCATATACAAACGCACACTCTCCCCACCTCAAGTCTCATACAGATTAAGTGAGAAGAATTTGAAATTGAACAGTAGGGTTTAAAGTGTTAAGGTAACGCTACCGCAAGCATATTTTTTTTCCACATTTAACGAAGAGGACAAAAAAAATTCAGCATGTTTTGAAAGCAAAAATATCCTCTGAAAAAAAAAAATGAACATATATTATATATAAATATAAAGCATAGCTATAAACTCCAAGAGCCAGACTTTTTGTGCATTTTTATCGTCCAAGACGATGTAAACTTCATTTGTATATAGCGTTTAAAAGGCTCGAATACGCAATTGCTGACTGTTATCCTTCTTTTCGAGCTAAAAATCTTCGATTGATTTTCGTTTCTGTTCGGAATTCTTCGGGTCGTCGATCACATCGCGATCCACTATAGATCATAGACGTGTTTAAAAAACGCACTGCTCTTAAACTTGAGTAATAATTGACGAGGGTTACAACTGAAGCCAAATAATAACCCAAAGAATTTCTAAAAGGAAGGCTCGAGGAGTTGATTATTTTTTTTTTACTTTGTGATATTTATTAGGATCATTCTTTAAATTCTCCTAGCTTGACCCGTACAGTTTCTTTTATCTTTCTTTGAGAATACGAATTTCCGTCAAGACATTCACTTGGGATGATAGCCCACTTGAATTTTAGTTTATTATAAAAAACGGCGTAGAGAAATTAGAAATAGATTAATACCATATGAAGAAACGGTAACCTGGTTGACCGTTTGCAAAGTTAAGAAGTACTGTATCAGTAGTTTTTCATAGTGAATTTGTTGTTTGTTTCAGCGTGTTGCCAAATCATGCCATAGTGGTGCTTCTTTTGTTACGACGCATACGTCCGGCGCAACGATTGTTTGTTAAGGACGGTGCCTACTAACGGTATTTGTGTGCTGCCTGTTATGAATGCTCGAAAAGCACATCTTAGTAAGGGCTTTTAGAATCCAAAACGAAAATTAAGGGGAGCCACGCATTTTTCAGAAATAATTAAGCTTCAATTTGAAAAAAAAAAAAAAGCCGTTAATTGTTTTGTATTTTAATGCTTTATATAATTATTATTGCTTGTCTCAGAAAATATGTGGTTATCGCCAATTTCCTTTTTAATTCCGAAGCCCTTCCTAAAATCTGCTTTTCCTGTATAGTCACCAACTGTGCAAAATACCTCAGCATTAGAAGGCACCGTCCTTAATTTGGTAGCTACTGTTATACATCTAGGCGTACGTATATTGTAAGTTTAAGCGTTTAAGCCACTAACCAAAACAAAAATTTGCAAAGTAAAATCAGTATTCGCAGACTTGAGACTTGAATATTTAACGCATTTGGGCGAATCAAAGAAAGCCTGTTCGTTTTTTTTAGAATATAGTGTAATATTATAACCTTCTTTCAAATTTATATTCGCCAAGCGTATAAGTTTTTATTTAGATTATAAAGACAATATGAATTTAGACGGTATGTGAGTCATGTTATCCTCGCCTTTAGTTCTTATCTCCTATGTAGAAAACGAAAAAGAGTAACTTAAATCCTTTTCCTCAATCAGTCAATCTTTGATATCTGTTTTTTCTTACTATTGACTATGTAGACGAAATCCTACAGTGTGACAACTAATTGAAAGCCACTTTCAACTGGCATTTTGCTAAGTCGAAAATTTCCGAATTAAATCTTATGGGTAAAGGGTTACAATATACTTGACGGTGCAACACGCATGCGTGCAAATGTACTTTTCTGGAACTTTAAAAGCAGAAACATTGCCATGAATAACAAATATTTTCTGTTATGTGTCACAGAGAGTACAATATATACTTACGTGTGTCAAAATATTAATGTACATGTAGCCTCTTCAAAATTAGATATATACATACTGATGATTGTAAAAATTCAATTTTACAAGAAGGCGGAAATATAATAATGCTTCATGAAAGATTTGAAAAGTGTTACTTGTCTTGATAATGTAAAACCTAACCCTGGCGATGATGATGATGATGATGATGATGATGATGATGATGATGATGATGATCATGATGATGATGATGATCATGATGATGATGATGATCTGAGTGCAAAAACGGATGCCTGTGACACGTCTGCCGGCTATGCTATGCTGATGAGGCCTAACAGGGCCGAAACAGCTCTCCATGGCTGCTACTGCCAGAGTGATGTGGCTGTGCGCATGCGTGAGTTGTACTCGTTGCATTCAGATGATTTGTTACTAATGGTAATGATAATGATGATGGTGATGATGATGACGATGATCACAATGGTGATGATGATGGTGGTGGTGGTGGTGGGGGTGGTCGGGGTGGTGGCAATAGTGTTGTGGTAGTTTTGGTAATGGTAATTGTGACAAAGAGATAGATATGGTGGTCGTAATAACGGTCTCTTTCTTTCTTTCTTTCTTGTTTTCTTTGATTCTTGCTTTCTTTCTCTCTTTCTTGACAGCAAGGAAAGTTTCAATGGCATTGAATTATCCTTGGATGTCCGCTGGTTTCAGACGATGAGCCTCGCGGTTGAGATAATTTGGTAAATTGGTGTACCACTGTAAAAATCTCCGGACTGGATGTTACAGCGTTCAGCGGTGGAACTAAGGCTCCAAACAAATTAGTTAAGATTCGACGTTTGAAACGCAGTTGATGTACATTCGGCTTAAAACTTCGAGTCCAATTAATTATTTAAATTTGACTCAGTCAAACGAGGCCCTCAGGATTCACGAAGCGGCTAAATCGATACTCAGAAGTCCGATTCTCGGCCCTAGCTATCAATATTTATTCTATTAGGGGGAATTTACCTAAATTTGAATGAAATTTACAGAGGTTTTAAGAAGAGATAGAAGAAAGAAAATGATTTTTGGAACACCAACAGACAATTAATACCCACGCAAGAGCACCCCAGGTTGCTAGTGGACTAACTTGTTGTCCGTCTATTAATTATTAACTACAAATTCTAATATTAAAACTTCACTAAATCTTCAATATTTCTTACTTCTCTTAATTTTACCAATCCTATCTCCTCCAAATATACCCAAAAATCATCCAAAAATTCACAAAACACCCCACAACACAGATTCACGGGATGATGATAGAGTTTTTGGATTGCTTGAAACGTGAACGAGATATTTCCATTAAAGCCATGTCAAGTGGCGGAGAATGGCGTTTAGGTGAAATCCCCCCTTAAATGAAATTGTGGTGCTGCGGAGCTAATGCTCGAAACGTCAGCACTCGAATCTCTCTACCTTGACCAAATTACCTTATCAACTCTGTTGATAAAAATAAACATATATTTGCGAGGCTCGAGTAATCAGACCCTTGGCTACCCACTAGCTAAATGCAATTATTTTTCCTATGCATAAAAGTAGCGATTGCTCACAAATTTAGATGCATCTGGTCCAATATCTCAACACGCTAGAGATTGCCTCAAAATAGCGAGGGAGACTGAGCATGAATTTGTTTCCAGTTCGCTCGCCGAATCGTTTCAAAATGGCGGAAATTTTAAAATTCATGAGACACGAGTTTATCCAACGTGGGCGGCGTGTAGACAAAGAAGCAGTATTGCACTCAAAATGCTAAATCATGCGGTCTTTTGTGTTCTTGACAACAAAGGGGAGCTTTTGTTATTAGTCCACCTGACATTTTAGAACTCTCTTCGACTATAAAGGTGAAAAAAACTTATTTTTCGTTGGGTCATCAAGACTAGCATTGCACCAGAGAGGCTATTTTACTTTACCAAATCAAACCCGAGTTGATTTTAAAAGAAGTAAAATCGTTTCTGTTCTCTCACACATGGGAAAACAGTCTACAAGCGAGCTCAATCACACCTCTGTCAGTATTGAACAATTTGTTTAATATTCTTTCTTTCGCTATTTTAACAAATTTTTGAGTATTTGAGCCGATCGATTTACGCGCAATATTATAAAGTGTGGTTATCAGACAACAGCAAACTTACAAAGTTTGTTTTGATTGATTTTAGAATGTCTTTAGCGCATGCGTGTGATACACCTGCCTGTCATTTGAATGTCAGTCAAGTGTAACCTGATACCACTTGTGAAAATTGCGCCGCGTCGATTCAAATAAATAGATGACCGAAACAAGGGTATTAACGTGCTCGCTTCGGCAGCACATATACTAAAATTGGAACGATACAGAGAAGATTAGCATGGCCCCTGCGCAAGGATGACACGCAAATTCGTGAAGCGTTCCAAATTTTTTTTATTCACAGATCGTAATATCACAACTTTGATATCTGAAATCGAAGGAAGTCGGGATTTTGTGATCCGAAACATTTGATAGACTCACTAGTAATGGCAGAGTGAGTTCGTGTATTTTGACATTTGAAGGCGTCATAATTCATGAGGAATATTTTCTTTTAGCCACTTACTTTGTTGTAGTGTCCAATAATTTAAGGTCTCTTCTGTCTAGCATTTGAATCTCATGCAAGTGTAACTTGATACCACATTTAAAATTCGCGCCTGGAGAAAGCCGACGTAATGGAAGATCCAGAGGAGCGGACTAGATACACCTGTTTTGAAGTTCCAGAGCCCTAAATTCCTTTATCAATTCTGTTAGTCAAATCAGTTTGCCGGGGGACATTATAGTGTTTTCAAGTACAAAATTTACTGTTCAGTTTATAGAAAGCAGTTGATCATGACAGGCGAACATTACAAAAACAAAAGAAAGTAAACTCTGTTGAAATTGTCGCTACTTTATTTGTCTTGGTTTTTCCGTTCAGTTTCTAAGGAAGGAGAAGATTTTTATTTGTACTTTTTTTTTTTTGGTTGCATACTGATTTATTTGTTGATTTTCGCATACCCCTCCCCTCCCCTCCCCCACTAAGGCCATAGGGTTGAGCGTTTCTGTCACGTGTTAGAACCAAGATCCTTTGCATGTTCAAATTTCGCGGCAACATGGCCGAGAAGTTGTTTGAGGTATTTAGGGTTCAATATTATTCCTTTTTACTTCAAGTTTCTGACCAAAATTCTTTTGAAAACATCGGAAATTAAATAAGTTAAACTTTCTTCCTTCATTTGCAGGATATTGAAGAAGACGTCTTCGTAAATCAGCGCAAAAATGTTAAACCATATGACGAGCTGTACAAATCACGTGTACTTGTTTTCCAGAAATGTAAGACTTAACGAGTATTTTAGCTATATCAAGGTAAAAAGGGAAAAGCTTCAGTTGAACTGACTGTGGACATAACACTTAGCTTTCCTAGCCCCACATGTCTGCTATCCTGGAGGTGTTTCTCACTACCTCCTCAAATTTTCCACCAGCAATGATTATTCTTAACGTAATTTATTATATATTTTTAAGCAATAATTTTAATTAAAGCTTTAATTAATAATGGAAAGTTTGGGGTGAATTAATGATTATATCTGTATGTTAGTCATTCTAGTCTATATGTATAGTTTCTTTGTCAAGATTTCTGTGCAGCCCCAACATTATTGTGACCTTCCATATATATGCCCTATATGCCCGGCAGCCGGGCACGGTCTTAAATAGACTAAATGCCCGGCAGTCAGAAATTTTCATCGGATTTCTACTGAAAGTCACGATAAACAGTAGTGAGAGTACTTGATGTTTGCTTGGAAACATCAAGCGATTCTAAAAATTATTTTGGTTTTGTAGTGGACGAATTTTCCAAGCGCGGGCATACTGTGAAATCCTGGGTTCTCGACACTTAGAAAATATTTGAGATCAGACTGCCGGGTGCCCGGCAGTCAGAAATTTCAATCGAATGTCTATTGAAATCACGATAAACAGACGTGAGAGTATGTGATGTTTGCTTGGAAAAAGCAAGCGATTCTAAAAATTATTTTGGTTTTGTAGTGGACGAATTATCCAAGCGCGTCCATACTATAAAAACGCTGGGTTTTTGACACTGCAAATATTTGAGATCGACTGCCGGGCACAGTCTGAAATACACTAAATGCCCGGCAGTCAGAAATTGCAATCGAATTTCTATTGGAAGTCACGATAAACAGTCTTGAGAGTATTTGATGTTTGCTTGGAAACTGATCAAACGATTCTAAAAAATTATTTTGGTTTGATAGTGGACAAATTTTCCAAGCGCGAGCGTGATACCAGAGGCACGGTTTCAAAGCCCTGTGGGTCACGCTGGTTTAAGAGAAATTAGACTCACCCAGTTTGAGTTAAGATAACTTCCAGATTCGTCTATTTATTATTATTATTATTATTATTATTATTATTATTATTATTATTATTATTATTATTGTGGCAACTGATCAGAATTTATTGTGTTTTTTACTTTATTTTTCGGAGGGGTTCTACTCGAACAGAGGCCACAGTGGTCGTTGCAATTGTGGCGTGACAGCTGGAGTCCTTAAACGTAATCTTGCATGTTCTGTTAAAACTTGCGGGAAAATAATGCAACACGCGAGGTCATATATAATGTGCCATATAAACAGTCCAGTGCGAGGATTTCTTGGTTTTCGATTTTTCCGAGGAATGTATATCGAATACCAGAAACTTAATTCCCTGAATAGGACTACTTTAATGTAATATTTACTTTTGATAAAAATACAAAATTTAAAGTTACACGTAATAAAGGAAAGTAAAAACAATAGTTTCAAATCACTTGCAACCATACAAGGAATCTGGACGTTATTTGAACTCAAACTGGGTGAGTCCAATTTCTCTTAAACCAGCGTGACCAAAGGCGTGACCTACAGGGCTTTAAAACCATGCCTCTGGTACCCGGATGGTATCACGCCCGCGCTTGGAATATTCGTCCACTACAAAACCAAAATAATTTTATAGAATCGCTTGATATTTCCAAGCAAACATCAAATACTCTCACTACTGTTTATCGTGACTTTCAGTAGAAATCCGATGAAAATTTCTGACTGCCGGGCATTTAGTCTATTTAAGACCGTGCCCGGCTGCCGGGCATATAGTCACAGCGAAAATAAAACTGGAGGTAGATGATGTGATAGTCTGTCTGGTTAATCCGTTACTCTGTTTACAAGATGCGGTGGTTTGTCTGCACTTTTTAATACTACAGCTTGACAACACGATCATCCGTCCATTAGATGTATTTGCTTGAACAGCACCATTCAATATTATGGCTTGACAATATGAAAGTCCACCCCCTAAATATAATGTTTTGGCAACCTTGCTCGACAAAATGTCGTGAGATGGCAAGATTCTCTGCACAATGTAAAGCCTTTGTCTTTGTCTGATGCATTGTTTTGATGCAGTGAGGCGACAAAATCAACACAATGATTTCCCCAAGGGACCTGGTAACTAACAGTCAACTTCAAAATCACATGGTCAGTCGGGATTCTCCATTCAACATGGTGGAAAATCTGTTTGGCGGCTTGGATAAAAATCTTTGAAAATTTTTATCTCTATGAATATTGCTTGTACAGAAATGATTCTTGCCTTTTGATATACATTAAGACTAGGTGAATACAGGAAAAATAACATCTGGTTGTTTCTAAAAATATATGAACATCCAAAACTTTTACATGTTTACAAATGCATAATACCTCTGCGCTAGAAATGAACTTTGCTGCTCCAAACCAAAACTTTCAAAAATTACATGTAATCTCTCCACAAATATTTATCCTATTCAAACAATTAAAATATTCTGTGTAAAGCTTACAACATCTACAACAAGAAAAAATTATTGATTCTTACCCAGAAGAAAATATTATTAAGGCGTGATTTTGAGGTTGACTGTCAGATACCAGGTTCCTCAGGGAAATCATCATGCCGATTTTGTTGCTTTGCCATGTCAAAAACACATACTGGTAATGCTTCTACACTGTAAAATTTTAATTATAACGAGACAAAGGTGTGACGTCATGCAGAGGTTCTCGCCACTCAAGAAATTTTGTTGAGCAAGGTTGCCAAAACATTATGTTTAGAGGGTGGATTATGGAGTTGTCATGCCGTAATATTGATTATCATATGGTGATGAGTCAAATCCTGCGCTGTGATTGTCTACACGAGCGGACAAGATGGAGCTACATCTATCTTGTCTGCGCTAGATTACCTTTTGCCCATTCGCTCGGTATCAAAAGTTTAATCCACGAACAATGGAATCTCTTCTACGATTTTCTTGTTGTTCTGGGAGAAAACGCTCACCAGCAATGTTCTGAAAACTCTCAACAATCACCTAAAGAAAAGGAAAGGGACATGTTATCATCTTGGTGTAGTGTAAAATTTTGCTATAATGAATGTGACCTTGAATTGGCGAGTTGCACTGTAGTGTCAGCTCGTAGGGAGATAAATTTTGTCAAACTTGTTGTCTCAATTTGTGTACTAAATTGTTAAGAGTTTAGTGCAGTTCAGAAAAGTGTTCTGTTCTCAATCAAGTTTGCCGCCCACGTTTTCAATTTAATGGCGTCTTGCTTAAACTTGTAAACAACAAAATGTTCTCAAAGTTTTGGCTAGTTTTCTAATTTACCTGCTCGATTTTTCAGCTTATGTTTACATATGTTTTCAAAACGTATTGTTTCCTTCAAGAATTATTGATTGGAGGCCGAAAACTGTGTAAATATTTGTTATTTAGGCCACCACGTGGTTGGCTGATAATGGTGAGTTAGGCGGATTCTATTAAAATCTTCCCAGACTTGAAAAAATCTAAATTTTGCGTACTCAATAAATATTTACTTCCTTTAAGTCATTGTAAAACTAGATGTTTCAGGTAATTTAGGATAATTCCCAGTTTTCCATGATTACATGCTAATCCAAAAATGCACTGAAAGTGAATGTTACACCAGCTGGCTGTGAAGAATTTCTGTCCCAGTGGAACAGTTTCATGTTTTGTTTTGTTTTGTTTTTGTGGTATAAACTTGACGGTAAAGCCATATGATAAATCCTTTATTGACCACGTTTGAGGTCACAATGTCTGGATATTGGCCAAGTGTTTTTTTTGCATTTCTATGGACCAAAACAAAGTCATTTTAATCTCTCCACAAATGTTTATCCTATGCAAAGGATTAAAATATTCTGTGTAAAGCTTACAACATGTACAATAAGAAAACGTTATCGATTCCGACCTGGAAGAAATTATTATTTGGGCGTGATTTTGAGGGTGACCATTAGTTACCATGTTCTTCAGGGAAATCATTGTGTTGATTTCGTTGCCTTGCCATGCCAAAACTACATAATGCTTCAAACAATGACAAAGCTTTTACATCGTGCTGTGGTTCTCACCACTCAAGACATTTTGTTGTGCAAGGTTGCCAAAACGTATGTTTGGAGGGCAGAGTATCGTGTTGTCAAGTCGTAGTATTGAATAGTGTCCAAGCACCTATAGATGGACGGTCATGTTGTCAAGCTGTAGTATTAAATGGTGCAGCCAAACCATCGCATCGCAAGTTGCAATGCATTGCCAATGCATTCAAAATTTGTTGAAATGCATTTCAATGCAATTTTTGTTAAGCCCAGTTTTCCCAAATACAGTATAGGGTCACATTTCAAAAGACAAGATGCTTGAACTTGGCCTTTTGACTAATTTTAAGGTGCTCTTTTCAGCTGTGTCAATTGTTTTGCTTTATTGGGACTACATGATGTTATCAAAATGTTCAATTTTCGTGATAAGGAAGAGTACATGTATGACATGATGATAGCTATGACCATTTCAGATAGGCAAATTGGTTTGCACCCCTAAGCACACTAAGAATAAATCACAGTCGCATACAAAACTTGCACATACTTAAGTACTGTACTTTTCGATTAGCCTATTTATATCTCTTATAAACTATAAACAGAGGAGAGGTTTCCATACCGAAAAGAACTTGTTCATTTGATCCTTGGAATTTAGTATACCAAACCGTGCGCCTTACAACCAAATAACTACGGTATTTCTTTACACAATGGTCTTGTTCTTGACAAAATCAAAAAATTGAACAATTCTAGGAGTTTTTTGCCCAAATCTTTGTGGAAATATATGTTGTTTCCCAAGGAGAAGGAAGTACACCTGTAGTTGAACATAAGAAGGTTATTTTTTCCAAAATTTGTTTTCTGTTGCTTCTTGGTAGTTTTTTTGTGCAAACTAGACAACAACAACAACAACAATCTTTTATTCGTGCCCAGAAATTATATAGTGTTAACATAAATACAAGAAAGACTAGGCTGATGTTTTTCCTGAAATTACTGTTTTTGAAACTTTTGAGAAAGTGCAACCAGTGTACTAACCATGACACCACAACACCTCTTTAAATGTTAGTAGTACATGTAGTAATACTTTAGTATCACTTCCTTATCAAGATGAAGGCATTTTCCCAGGCTAACCCTAACCCTAATTCTTTTTCAGGGACGTGTACATGAGATATCAGCAATAAGGACACCATTAACCTCAATGCATTCTTTTAAATGCTCAATGGTGAGTTTTTGCTTTTGTCTTCCCAGGCTAGCAATTTCTAACATAGCTGTTTCATATAAATTCTTTTTCAGGGACATGTACATGAAATGTCAGTAGTCATGCAGTAAGGACACCATTGATTCAACGTGGCATTCTCTTAAGCAAGTTACTAATACAGCTCTTATATTCTTTTTCAGGGAAGTGCACATGAAATGTCGAGAGGCATGCAATAAGGACACCATTAACCTCAACATGACATTCTCTTAAAGAAAAAAAGTCAATGGTGAGTTTTAGTTTTTGTCTATTTGTTTTCTTGTTGATAAGTAGCTAGTTTGACCGCCGACCGGTTAGCTCAGTTGGTAGAGCACCGGACTACCGTGCGGGAGGTCGTGGGTTCAAACCCCGGCTGGACCAACACTCAGGGTCTTTAAATAACAGTCTGAGGAGAAAGTTCTGCCTTTGCTCTGACATCTGCAAATGGTTAGACTTTCTAGTCTTCTCAGATAAGGACGATAAACCGTAGGCCCCGTCTCACAGCCTTTGTTTGTAAATAAATCTGCGGGACGTTAAAGAACCCACTCACTGTTGGCAAAGAGTAGAGGATGTAGTTCCTGGTGTTGTGGTCTGGTCTTTGCATGTATACTCTCATGGTTGGTTGGGGAATGGTTAGGTGGTGGGTTTACCTAGCAGGGGACCTAGTGTTCTATTGTATACCCACCTGCCTCAGGGCGAATTTGTAAAATGATAAAAATGAAAATGAAATGAAATTAGTTTCTTAAGGAACTTTAAACATTAAATAGCTCACTTTATACAAGTGTCAGTGTATTTAGCGCAGAGCACTAATAATTACTTAACAAGAACCATGTGCTTTAGAGCCGTGAACCATGTGTTTCAGAGCTGTCCCTTACTACTTTACTTCCAGGTACTGATCTTCTATTTAACTCTTTCTCTCCAGGTAAATTTCAGACGAGGGATGAGAAGTCATGAAAGTTGCCTCAACCTAGAAATTACTGTCTAAAGAGGTGAGTTGGTTATTTAAATGGATTAATTTTAAAATTATTCTGCTTATTCTTATTCTGGAATACGGACAATCGAACGCCACCATTGTAGCGTAGTGTGCATCCCTATTCCAGAATAAGAATACATAAAATAATTGCTAAAAATCCTTCATAAGAGGTTTTGGAGTTACCGGGATATAAAATGGGTCTTGAATATCATGCCCAAGCAGACATTTATAGATTCGTCTCCCAAAATTTACTCAACTAGAAAAACTTAGAGGTTGTTGTTTTTAATCCGAAATGTGTTCAATCGAACAAGACCTTAGACAAAAAGTCAAGAAGGAGCTGAATGGCTTTGCAATTGTCCTGTTCATCTTTACTATACAATCAGTTCTGTTTTGAAACTAGCAGCACAAAATAACCAAATTATAGATCTGACATACATTGTTGGCAGGGCGTATAAAACTAAGACAACACTGTTAAATTGCCAACCCAACACAGCTCAAAGATGTTTAAACTTTTTATTAGAATGCTGTCTTTGTCTTACTACATTCACTGATCAATATATCATTGTTCTCTGTCTATAAAGGATCCAACAAACTTCCAAGTGTCAGATTCAAACAAGCAGCTAAGATGATCATCTCCATAACTGGCCAAGCAAGCAAGTAGAGGTAGAGAAACTAATTTTACTTTAAGAAGCGTAAGAAGGCTATCGTATTTACTCACGGTTATGCCATATACAGGTAAATCTGAATATTTTATTTTGTTTTCCAGCATTTATGCTGTGGTTAAAATGTGGGGACAGCGGGTCATAGTTGGGGTGTGCATGCAGCTTAGGGTAACAACGTGTAGCCTTTTCACAAATATGGCTTAGACGTGTGAGTAAATACGGTAGTTTACATGTATGCTCTAGTTTTGTTTCTTTTCTAGCAGCCGAACAATATTGCAACAAAATCTTCGTTTTCAAGATACAGTGCAATCACAGATATAAAGAATCCAGTAAAGAATATAATTTTTTGAGAGAGAAAATGTGAAAGCAGAAATTGCGCATCCAAAAATTTAGAATTAAATTATTAACAACACCATGTTTCATATGAACGGTCACACTTTAGGATTTAATGATAAAACTATGAGGCATTTTGTTTGCTCTTTTCTAAAGAATGGCTTACCCTTTTGTACAATGATTTTTACGATAATAAATGATTTATTCAACAAGATTGAGGAACAAGTGATTATGCATAGAAATCTTAGGCTGATAGTCTATTTTCATTACTGAAGAGTTTCAAGGAAGGGCACTATTTCTCAGTGTACTTGATGTAATTATCATTCTAACAGAGGCTGCCATTTTTCAATAAGAGTCTCCTGTAGCTCTCTTTGAACCTTGCACTTTCCTGTAGCTCAGTGGTAGAACATCCAAGCTGGTAATCGGAAATTCTTAGGTTCGACTCCTGATACAGTGTTAAGGAGCACTCGGATTGCCTTTTTTAGAGTATGCCTGTGTCACTCACTGAATAATATATCATCCTCAAGTATTCTTAGTATAGCTTCAAAATCGCTCCAAGTATTGCAAAGTAATAATCATTGGCTATTATGATTGTCTTCAAATTCAGTCAAATGTTGCCTGTTTGTCAGCTTTAATTGGAGATCCTGAATTTCCATATTTACCCAAAACAAGAAATTTAGAGACTATTCTGTTTTTCCTCATCCCAGAATACGGCCAATCCAGCACAACCTTAAACAGTGTTCTTGCCAGGCCGCGCCATTGCGGGATTCCCGCAGTTTCAAAACAAATGACACACTAAGATGATATAAAAGGGCCATCAGGGGGCAAAGAAGAAAAACAAAAGCTAAAAAAAATTCTTAACTAACGCAAAAAGAAAATCTAATGTCAAAAAATCAGACAAGAATTACTGGAGGCTCGATGTAGCGATCAATGATTCCTATAACAGGCATTATGATTGGCTGGGCGTGTGGACACATGAGCCAATGAGCGGAGTTGTTGCATTTGAGAATACACTTGCTTGAATTGTCTGCCATTTTTGTTCATGAATATTTCATTTGCGCGCTCATTTATGGAAAACAGAAAAAAACAAGGAAGTTTGGATTCGTTTTTCTTTAGTAAAGCGAAGCAGCCAAAATTGCAGTAAAATGAAGAACCTGATAAATTCAAAGAAACAGGAACACCAGTAGAAGCAGAGAAACCAACGCAAAGAAGGTTTCAGCAATCGTGGAAAACAAAATACGTATGGCTTAAGTATGACGAGGCTAAAGATGCAATGTACTGCACTTTGTGCCAAGATATTGGCAAGACAAATTCATTCGTGGCTGAAATTCAAATTTCGAAAGAGTGCGCTTAAAAGGCATGTTGTTCTTCATTTTTGGAGCTTGGACACTCACACAGCAAAATTTAACGGCTTAAATTGTTTTGTATTCATTTTATTCAAACATTGACATTCTACAGCAATTGCAACGTATATAAAATAAAGTATTAGTAAAATTAATTTCAGTTACAATGAGACTGTGGTCAAAGATAATGTCGTTAAGCTGTCTACCATCTATGTACATTCGGATTCCATAACGACCCAGTCTATCTCTCAAATGACCCACTCTTTTTGTCTTAATGGGCCCTTGGACCCCAAGATGCAAAATCCTGGTGAGAACACTGTTTAAAGTTAAATATGATTTCTCTTTGCTACTCCTTGATCATTCTCTGTTTGTAATCTGTAAATTGAATTAAGCGTGTCTTGAATAAATGTTCTGAGGTAGAGAAATGCTGTCTTATTTTCAGTATTTTTATGCTAAAAATTGTTTCTTAGTGCAGATTTAACTATACACCATTTTGCATTCAATTCATGTTGAGAAATGCATTCTCTGTGAAAATGGTATAATTTCAGAATTTGTAAACGGCTTGTACTGCTTCAATTAGTATTTTGTTAGATTCTTGACTGATGATAGAGAACAATTTAGCAGTAAAAGAATATATGGTGAACAGGTCATTTGTGTTTTCAGTTGAGCTGGTTTTACTGAATGGTTATTGAGTGGTTTGTTAGGATGGAAAATGTATATTCATGAGGGTTGACTTGAAGGAGCTTAGATTTAAAATGTCTTACTCACAGTCTGGTTAAGTTTCATTAGATCTCACAATTTCATAATTTCCAGTGAGGATTCTAAGGACAAGTGTTTTCTTATCAAAAATCAAAGAGCTATTCATCTGTTTTCAAGGAATTTTTTTTTATTGTTTGCTGGCTTTGTGTGGAAAATGAAGTTAAAAAGTGACACAGATCTGTTGGTCCATCCTCGGTCCTGCTTAAAGTCAAAGTATTGTCCTTTTTCCATTTTTCACTGAATAAGCATTTTAATGCGAACAAGCATTTATAATTATTATTATTATTGTTATTACTGAACAGCTGTTTCTGGTTTGACAACAAGTTCTGGCATTTGAAGTGATTTCTCTGAAAAGCTATTTTTTCTTGGTCTGCTTTCATGTTGTTAAAAAGTGGAGTGTAACATCACTTACAATATTTATTTTTCACTAAAACTATTCGTAGGCCGCCATTCGCGGTTCTGTTTCCATTTAAAATGTGGTTAACTTTTAATAAAAGTTTGACGTTTAAGATTGATTCTAAGTGATTCTCAATTTGTTGCTTTCTACTAAAATTCAGCTTTCACTAAAGGAATTGAGACATGATTTTTGGTAAATCATTAGGCATTTTTCAAATTAGCAACAAAGATTCCTTGCACAGAGTGATGAATTCTATCTCGGTTGCGGCTGAAGAATGATGATGATGTTACTTTTTGGTTAAAATTTGAAATAACATTTGCGTTCTCAAAGAGTTAGGCCAAATGTCATCCTCAGTGTGAATTCGAGACTTGATCATGTGATCTCAAGTGAAGCCCAGTGGGAGGCAATCTGCGAATCAGTCCTGTTGCATTTTAATTTTGCCTGATTTTTAGTGATATTCTGGTCTTTTTCTACTACAGTTGGCTATAGAGAGTGAAGTTCAAAAACCATGATTTCTCAGTAAATTTACTGGCTGCCTGGGGCCATTGTGTAACGAGCTGTTGCAGTCGGCTTGTTGTGTTGGCCTTCAGTCTTGCTTTCATCAATGTAAGGATTTTCTGGTTCTTTTTACTGTTGTAAGGTCATGTGTGAAATTAAGTTTGCCCTGCACTGCTCAGTGTTTTTCGTTGCATTTGTCTGTTTATCAGTTTTTCAGTTTTTGTTAAATTGATTTTCCTGGTCAGTTTACACTTGATGTTCAAATATTGCCAGTGTTCTATAGTTAGGGAGACTAGCTATTTCATAGACCATATGTCAGTCCTCTTGTAATGTATTTTCATCTTTTGATCAATATTGTTACATGTCTGTTTGAAGATTATTGCCGAGACATGATTTCAAAGTGACTTAAGCTGGTCTATTTCCATTCATGCAATATTAATCCTATTCAGCCTGGTTTGGGGGGAGGGGGGTACAAAATGCCCACACTGACTTAAAGCATTTGTAAGTTTCTCAATATTAAACAAACACGACCAAACTTGGAGACTTTTCCTAACATGTATGCAATTTGCTTCAACACCTAATAATATTGTTCACATGATTTGTTGTTTCTATGGCAACAAGGTTTAGACAGCCTAATTTTTCCTTTTTTAAAAAAAGTGTATCATCGTTAAATTTTTTGTAAGCCATTTAAATGTAGATTTTTGTATTGTTTTTTATTATTTTTGAGTCAATTTCAATGGTTTTCTGTGGTTTTGGCCATGCATCCAGAAATCCAAAATAGCGAACTCAAGATGGCGGCTGGAAGAATCAATCACGTAATTGCCACGCAGGCTGAATAGGGTTTGCAAAATCATAAGCAGGACATTCCTGTGGCTTTTCGCAGTTTAAAACATTTAACATTCATCAGTTTTTAGTTACGTCAAGTGCAATTCAAGTTGCAGAGAAGAATCGAATGTGCTCTCTGTTTGACTTTTAGGCCTGCTTTAATTATTTTTTTCTACTGGTGAGAGTAGTACTTGTTGTCTGTGTGACTCAGTTGAGCTTATTTTATTGCTGATTTAGTCAGTTCTTTCCAGGCCAAGCTTGTGTTAAATTCCATGCCATTCAAATGCGACTTACAACTTGAAGATTGGGATGATGTACGCTTGAGGTATTCACTTTTCAAATGAAAAAACTAAACCATTCTCAGTTTTTATTAATATAAATATTGTTTTCCCTGCTAGTTTTCAGTAAGGTTTGCAAGTCAGTCTACGTATGTTTCCTCATTGAAAAAATTCAGGTCATTTTTAAGCTTTTTGTTTAAATTCTGCGTGTTCAGTTTTCAGGAAAACTTTGAATTTCAGAGAAATGATTACTAAGTGTTCAGTGACGAGTTCGTTTAAGTTAAACAGATGTTAGTTTTCAGTACTTGAGAATTTCAAAATTAGAGCTTGCTTTGTCAGTAAAAGTTGAAGGCCATTTGTCTCTTCACACTTGGTTAAATTCTACATGTAAATGAATTTTAATTCTCTTTGCTTTCAGTTAGATTTTGCATATTTTCTAGTTTCTATGAGGATTTCATTGTCACTTAAGAGTTGTTTTCTGAACGAAATTTTGAAGTTTTTACGCCAGGGTTTCAGTTCACAGTAATGTAAAGAAAAATTTACTTTTCCCGTGAAAATTTAAACCATCGGTCAATTTTAGGATCATCAATTTCTGAATAACTTATAAGGTTCTCCATCTTTTGTTATCTTACCAGCTTTTTACCAATGTCTTTTTTCAGTAACACATCCAATCAGTGGGTAAAATTAACCTTCTAAGGCCATCTGTTTGTCTCCGATTAGTTTTCAACGTTTTTCAAACCAAAAAGGCGCAATACAAAAGGGACCAAGGTCCTCCCACTTTCGGCATTAAATGTAACAAATGCCGGTTGGCTCAAAACAAAATAATTCAAGGAATTTCGCGTGTTTGCTCGCGTTAGCGTAAACATTGCACTTTCAATAAAATGCAGGCTGTGATAATTTATTAAAATTTCTGCTTTCCTTCTCTCCCTTCACAAATTAGCATATTTCGAAAAAGTGGTTTAAGCAATAACAAAGGAAAACTACGAAATTTCAAGCTATTCCTATGGCCTTCTGATTAATAAACGAGCTTTGGTTTTACTGGAAAACGTTCCATGAAATTATCCAGTTGCAGTTTGAAAACTAATCGTCGAGTTTACTTTAAAGTTTTTACAAAAATTTCGTCTCGTTCGGCAGTTATATCTGTGTTGCACTGTATCAATAAGGTTGCGTTCGATTGACCATATTCCGGAATAAGAATAAGCGGAATAGCTGTTAGATTTCTCTTTTGAAGCAAATTTGGGTAAACGTTTTTGCAAACTTTTGCTGAAGCACGATAATTTAAGAGCCATTTTGTATTTCAAAAACCTCTTATGAGGGATTTCTTGCCATCGTCGCATGTATTCCTATTCTGGAATAGGGTCAATCGAACGCTCCCTAAGCTAGTGACCATTTACACAGTGCTCATTTGCTTACAACTGTATCACGGCGGTATACTGCTTTTTAAACGACAAAGTGCCAGACTCGAAGACAATTCTTAATGTTTAATTTAGCCGCTACTGCTGAAAATGTTTTTCAACGCGTTTTAAATTTTTCATTTTGTAAGCAAAGTTTGAGAACAAGCCAAAAACAAAACCTTCAAGTATGTTTTTCATCAAAGAATCTCCTGTAACAAGATTTTTGTAAACAAATATATTGCCAAATCTATCTGCATTTTGATAGTTTCTTCATTTTGTTTTGCCTTAGTTTGTTTTCTATGGTAACCGCCGTTTAAACTACTCAAATTTTCCCGCCAAAAGACTTAGAAAAAATACGGGCGCCTAAAATACGCATGCGCCGTTTTTTTAAAAAATTTTTTTGATCATTCCAACTAGTTATACTTTGTTTGAAAATGTCAAATTTTCCCGCCAAAAGACTTAGAAAAAATACGGGCGTCTAAAATACGCATGCGCCGTTTTTTTTTTTTATATTTCAAGGCAATAATGTAATATTTAATATCTACTTTAGTTGTCAAGTATTCAGTTTATTAGCTAATAATAAAAGACAATAAAGATCAAAACAGTTGTTTCAGTTCCATTGTATGTTTTTTTATTTCTCTTCTTAACAATGCTTTTAAATAATAAGTTAATTAATTAAGTAAAAATCTTTTAACTAATTAAAGGTGTGACCAAAATTTTTCTTCCTATATATACTAAGTCTTTTGGCGGGAAAATTTGACGAAATTTGCACAGCGTTTCCCCTGGCAACAAGTTTCGCCAAAAATTTAACGGGGAACACTGAAATTTTTTGATCACAAAAAAATTTCAAAGAGTGCCCCTGCAAATTTGAACCCGCCAAAAAACGCATACACCACTTCGTAAGGAAACTTTTTGTGAAAAATTTTGAGCTTTTTAAGTCTTGAATTCGAGAAAATTTGGAACAAAATTTGTCTGAAATAAAGTTTCCTTTGCGAAGTGGTGTAAGCTAAAAGAGCGACATGGTAAGCCGTTAAACAGTTTTGCAGCAGGGAAAAATTAGATGATCACAAAAAATTTTGAACAGAAAACCAATAGAAAAACGCTTATGTTTTTGTTTCCCAAACTTAAACCAAGTTTATATCAGCTGCAAAACCGTTAAGCTTACCATGTCGCTTTCAAAGATCTTGTTCAACTAGCAAATGAAGTCAGCACAGGCTAACAACTAACAGTGTTACAGAGGACCAGTGAAAGCATCTTTTTGGTCAAGGTAATCAAGTTGTCTTGAATATCGAAACAAATTCCTTGTACTTTGTCGCTTACTTGTTCCCAGCTACGTTTCATTTTAGAAAAATCAAGACACTGTCTAGTTCGTATATACTCTTTTCGAACTTTGTTTTGTTTTGAAATATCAAGTTATTTTTGTTTGCCGCTTTTTGAATGAATTTATCGATGTTTTCATATTTAAAAATAATTCCTCTTGTCAATCCATTTTTCGCTTTTTTTCAGTAAACATTTTGGAGAATAGCAATACAAAATCCGTAACGATATTTGTTCTGTTTACTCTTAAGTTCAAAACAACCGTTTGGAAAATATCAAGACAATTCTCCAGATAACCAAGGTCATAGTTTGTTTATTGACGATTAACAAGGAAATATTTGGTGCAATTATTGTTCATTTTTGGAAATAGTTTTGAAGATATCTGTTCAATTTCTTTACATCTTTAATAGGAGCTGGTTGGTTTATCTTCGGCTCTTTATAATATTTTGGCAAATATCAACACAATTCGATTCCTTTAAGTCTTTGATGATTTGGTTCGGTTACTTTCTAATTCGAGTTAAAAATACGTGCTTTCACTCGTTTGTCCCATGTAACACTGATTCAGTTGAACAAGATCTTAAACATAAAATTAATTACTAAAAAAACTAACGTCTGGTTGAAATAATGGGAAAAGAAACTCGAATGAGAAATTAATCTAAGCCCCAATATTGAATTTTCCTACCAGTATAAGTCAGAAATATCCATTAATATTTCAAAATAGCGTTATTTTGTGTCACTGATTTGTTCAATTTTTATAGTCAACAGGACCACAAAGGACATTACAGATTGTTCCACACAGCTCTAATGTGTGAACAACAGACAAACTATTTTTGTAAACAACTCGGTCGCACGTATAATCTATTCAATTTTTTTTTCGCAGGAAAATTTGAATTCAAATACAAAGCAATTTTAAAATTCTCTGAGGAATACTTTGAAATAAAGTTGAATTTTGTGCCTTTGCCGTAAGCGCAAACTTGTAATTTAGCGAGCGATAGATTTCTTCAAAACTCTCGTGAACTATTTTGTAAACAACTCGGTTGAACGTGCAATCTAATCAATTTTTTTTTCACAAGGAAATTTGAATTCACATACAATGCAATTGTAAAATTCTCTGAGGAATATTTCGAAATGAATTGGAATTTTGTGCCTTTGCCGAAAGCGCAAACTTTTAATAGATTTCTACTTCGACAGTTTACATCACTTTTTTTTATAAAAATGACCAAAATCTCATCTTTCTTGGGTTGGAAAATTTTAACTGGGTAAATTGTGTTTTTTCTCACAATGTCACTTTGACGTCAGATTTACATAATATTTTTGCACGGAACATAAAAGTGTGAACAGCAGACAAAAATCGCGTGAACTATTTTGTGAACAACTCGATTGAACGTATAATCTATTCCATTTTTTTTCACAGGAAAATTTGAATTCAAATACAATGCAATTTTAAGATTCTGTGAGGAATATTTTGAAATGAATTTGAATTTTGCACGTCTGCCGTAAGCGCAAACTTAAAAGGAAGTTGTCTGTCCTCTGAAACTGTTGTTGTCCTTTTTTTCGTTTGTGGTGGTCAATTAATGACTTACTCCTCGAAGTCCTCTTTTGGCATGCCTTCTTGTTTTGATTTTAATCATTAAAAAAAAAAAGCCTGCTTCCGACAAAAATAAAATGGAATACAGCAAATCTGCAAATTTATCTCTCTGCCCGGAAATGAAATGGTGGGAAAATCATTCAGTCTTTTGTGGTCCGTAACTCTAATTTAGTGCAAAAGATGTCCCCGAGAAGTTTTCTATTGTTTAGTCCACATCATTCCAACCAGACGATTGTTTTTATCATATATACTACAGCATGTAAAGGGAACATAAGGAATAACAGAAGGATCCTCCATAATTTTTCGTTTTCAGTAAATAATAAAATTTTTCGTTCAAGGAAATCGTTGTAAAATAGGTCCACGACACACTTAAACAATTCGATCAGTAATAGACGTTTCCATGGGGATCCTCTTTAAAGCCTTTTGTTCCCTTGACAACAGTTAACGAAGGTGGGACTGCTAAGTGTATTTGTCTGATTTTCACTTTTATTCCCGTCGCGAATTGGCCAAAACGGAAAAATTCATTTTAAAATTTAAGCTTCTAGTTTCTTTGTAATTCAGTCAAAAGATCGAGAAGCCTTCAACAGAGTTTCTCTTTCACAGACCATACGATAAAGAATTTTGCAGATTTTTGTAAATAATCAGGCAATTTAATATCGAATTAACCAAAACAGAGAGAGATCCAAAACTAAAGAATTTATTTTGAAATTTAACTGTCCATTTTTGTAAGAATGCGAACAAGGTTTCCATTCACAGACCAAATGATATAGAATTTTGAAGAATTTTTACATAATCAGGGAATTTGATATCGAATCAACCAAAACGGAGAGTGGTAGAAAACCGAAGAATCAGTGATTTTGAAATTTAAGCTTCCATTTGTTTGCAGTTCAGTTAAAAGGTAAGCCCATCAACGAAATTTCCATTGTACACACCAAATAATATATAATTTTCAAGATATTTGTTAACAATCAGGTAATATTAGATTGACCTACCAAAACAAATATTTCTTTTGGATGTTTTCAATTCCATAAAATTGGTTTGAAGTTAAGAACGAAAACGCAATTGCTAGTCTCATCTCTTGATATCCTTGTTTGGTGTTTCGGCTTAGCCTAGAAGTGTTTCAGATTTCAATTTTTTTTCCAAAAAAGAAACAATTTTTTAGCTTTTGACCGAGCTGTCCTTTTATCCAGCGTAATTTTTTCATTTTCCTTTATACAACTTGCAGTTCCACCTTGGCAACAGAATATAACTGAAAAATAACAACCGATTTCTGAATAGCGCAACACTGAGTGATCTCCGATGTTGAAGTTTTATATTTCTTTTCAATTTTCAATTTTTTTTTCATTTTCAAGTTTCATTTCCCAATTTTACTGTTAAAAAAAATTTCAATTTAAGTTTCAAGTTAATTTGATTGAAATCTCGAATAATATGGCGTTAAAGTATGCCAGTATGGACTGATCGCTCAGAGTTAACGCTAAAAATGCCTTAACCGATCTGCAGAATAATACCTTTAAAAGATGGCTGGTGTATTTTAGAAGGAATGAAAAAATTCTGCTGCGTTTTCAGTGTTTACAAAATTAAACGACCGTATATTCGAGTGTCAGCATTTCTGACTGAAAATATCAGCCTAACCCCCCCCCCCCTCCCCCGATCTGCCCTCTCAGAGAATGGTTAGTTTGTTGCAAAATTTAAACATACGATATTTTAGTTAATAGATCAATTGACTGTTAGTGAATTGAAGATTCAATAGTTTTGTCATACACCGCCACCATCTTTCAAAGGTATCCTTTTTATACAAAAATTTAATCTTATCTTTGTTCCGTTTGCTTCAGTTCAATGCTTTTTCCTCTTTTCTGATCCTTTTGCTCCTCCTGTTCGGTCTTCTTTCTTGTGAAAATGCCCTTCCTGAAAATAAAACAAACAAAACACATGAGTTGAAATTTATTTGAAATTTAAATAACGTTTATCGTCCCCGTCACCACAATCATCATTAGCATGCGATATTTCTTTAGGCTCGGAAAAGCCCAAAATTAAAATTAAATTTGTTTCGATTTTCATTTTATGAAGTAAAGAGAAACAAAAGGCACCATAGGACAGTACTGCTCAGTAGCTTTCATTTGAATGGTCACACTTTAGGATTTCATGCACAGACTCAAAAGGTAGAACCACCTTGTACAGCATGATAAACAGCACCACACAGCGAAAGTTGGTGAAGAGATTTAACAAATTTGGACAGTGAACTTGTACCTAAGTTTCAAGAGTACGACTTGCCTAAGTGAGTTTTTCAAGGCTGAAGAATGCAAAATGTATTCGTGCTATTTCAATGCAAAGCAGTGGACAAAGTCCTCAACACGTGGTCGCTTCGAACAATTTGGAAAAAAGGTTTCTTGCCACAGAAAAGACCTTAAATTCAGTTTATTTATCGTTAATTCTTCTGTAACCGCTATGTGTCTGTTTAGCTCTTCTTACAAGGTCCTGTTTAATTATTCTGTTCCAGAACCACGCAGAGTGAACCGCAACGTCGATAAAACGAACTCCAGGACGCGCTCACATCACTGACTTCGGAGTTTTACGTACTGAAAACACTTAATGGAATAAGACTCTTACCGTTTGCGTCTTAGAGGAGCGAATATTCCTTCCCTCAAAGTCTTTGACGCTTGTTCCTGGCGTATCAGTAAAGCTTCAACGACAGAGGTCACCTTCACACGTCCTCACTCGCCAAGCAGTTGCTCGGTTTGACAAGAATTCTGCACTTTCAGTCATGAATATGGATTAGAAGCTGGAACCAATCGCTGGTCGATAGAAAAACCATATTTGGAGTGGAATTCTATGCCCATATTCTAATGAATAAACTTGACATTTATTCTGTTTTTGTTCAAACCTTAGCCTGTGGGATTTATAGCGTGAAATAGCTGTCTGGAGTATTTTCCCGCACATTCAAATTGTGGTTTTTTGACGCCTTGAAATATCTTATCTTTGTTTTACAAAATAGATATTAATGTAGTCTCAAGCTATATGATGAAAAAAAAAACCCTTTCCGCTTTTCTGAGTCCACAGTACCTCATGATCGGGGAATACTCATAGTCTCTGTATTCGCTAAGAATCAAGTAAAATAGAGAAAATCAAAAGGAGATTAAGAGCAACATTGCCTATTGCTTATAAATCCTATCTTATATTAATAAATTTGAAATGTGAGATCTCCTTGCCGCAATTGAATGCATGAACAAAGTGTTCCAAATATTCTATTTTACTGGGAGAAAATTTGAATTTGTGTGATTGAATTTTAATGAAATTGGAAGAAATTTAAGGCAGAGATAAATTAAGAACGTACGGGTACATACACTAAGAGACTTCCATGAGACATCCATCCATCCATCCATCCGAATTTTTTCCTTGTAAAGTTTTTTTAATCTTTCCTTTTCTAAGATTTATTTTAAAAGCATTGTGAGAGATTAATGGAACCCTTTTATTCTGGATTGCTCGATACCTTGAAACCTCGAAGAGCTAAAAAAAAAAAAAAAAAAAAGCAACGAAGCATTGAACGGTATTGCCTTCCTTCTCCTACCCCCTAGGAAAGACAGGGCTATGCTTCATTTCTGGAAAAACTAATCGAAGTCAAATGCACAGATTTTCAGTCATCTCTCTGAATAAAAAATACTGTCTACTTGGGAAAAATTCCATCTCCACTCCCTCCCAGAAAAAAAGTTTCCTAACAAGTGCGCCCGTTAATCAATCACGATACACGATACACCCGGATACAGGCCTTTTCTTATTACCGACGACAACAAAACACAATATTGAGGTTTTTGAAGTAGTTGCCTAACTGGCCAACTCTAGAATGGAGGACACATTTCATGATCAAATGTTATGAGGTGGCGTGTTCCAAAGTAACCTCTAATTGTACCCTTACTTATTTCCTTTTTCACACTTAACAATTTTTTTACGAACTGTCGGCAATGTCTTTACCATCTGCTTACTGTACGTGTCTCTCTACGAGCTCTTTACAATCTCGATCAGCAATCTCTTTAAAAAATCTTCGCCGTTTCTTTTCGATCCCTTGACTGTTTTTTCTCGGTCTTTCCATCTGCTTTAGTGATCTCTTTGTAATCTCTGCACGATCTTTTTACGGTATTTGTGTTATCTGAGTCTTACAATCTTTTTACGGCCTCTTCACATTCTTTTTACGATCTATATAGTTGATTTATTTACGAACTCTTTGCGATCTCTTTTCGTTCCATTATCGATCTCCTTCCAATTTCTTTTCAATCTCTTAAACATCTCTGTCATCTCATCACGAAATCTCTACGATCTCTTTCCCATCACTTTACGATCTCTTCGATCACTCTACGATCTCCTTACAACTCTTCGCAACTTTACAATCTTAGTAACTCTTTAATTACGCGGGATGCATACCGTGTCTAAAAACGGGTCGATTTCTTTTTTTTTTACGCGGGATGCCCTGAGGGGGCATACCGTGTCTAAAAACGGGTCGATTTCTTTTTTTTTTTCTTCCTCGTAGCTACAAATCGGTACATAAATTTATTCATTAAACTCTCCCCTCTCCTACTCGGGGTGTATTGTTCTGATTGTCTTCAACAGAAGCAGGCCAATCAAAATCCATTCTTGTCGCTTATATCGCGAGGGAGGGGACCCACTCGACCCTACCTGTGTGACGTCAACGCATCATTTGATATATTTATTAAAAACATTAAATTTGGCACCATATTGTTAACATGTTCTGGGCTCAAGTGTGCCGTTTTCAAACGGAAATTTCACCATTTTGAAGCGGCAAATCGAAAGAATAACTTCTAAGAAGCACCCGACATTTAAAACGGTGGAAATTGGTAAATTCCTGGCGAAGGAATCGCGCTTTGTTTGACAGTCTTAGACCACGACGCGAGACTGAAAAGAGGTCATTGAGAAGCTTACGTTATCGTAATGGAATTCCCGCAATTTCCCTTGAAACCCTGAGTAGCGTAACACAACGGAAACAACGTAACGCGATCGTCGTGACTCAAACTATTCCATTGGCAAGGATAGTTTTATCAATCGGCGAAGCATACAGTTGGAATAAATGAATCAGCCCCAGCATCACGCGTAATGCCAGTATAGCAGGCATCTTGTTTTTTTTTCTTCCTCGTAGTCACAAATCGGTACATTAATTTATTCATTAAACTCTCCCCTCTCCTACTCGGGATGTATTGTTCTGATTGTCTTCAACAGAAGCAAGCCAATCAAAATCCATTCTTGTGGCTTAGATCGCGAGGGAGGGGACCCACTCACCCCTACCTGTGTGACGTCAACGCATCATTTGATATATTTATTAAAAACCGATTAAATTTTGCGCCATATTGTTAACATGTTCTGGACTTAAGTGTGCCGTTTTCAAACGGAAATTTCACCATTTTGAAGCGGTGAATCGAAAGAATAACTTCTAAGAAGCACCCGACATTTAAAACGGTGGAAATTGGTGAGTTCCTGGCGAAGGAATCGTGCTTTGTTTGACAGTCTTAGACCACGACGCGAGACTGAAAAGAGGTCATTGAGAAGCTTACGTTATCGTAATGGAATTCCCGCAATTTCCCTTGAAACCCTGAGTAGCGTAACATAAGGTAAACAACGTAACGCGATCGTCGTGACTCAAACTATTCCATTAGCAAGGATAGTTTTATCAATCGGCGAAGCATACAGTTGGAATAAATGAATCAGCCCCAGCATCACGCGTAATGCCAGTATAGCAGGCATCTTGTTTTTTTTTTCTTCCTCGTAGTCACAAATCGGTACATTAATTTATTCATTAAACTCTCCCCTCTCCTACTCGGGATGTAATGTTCTGATTGTCTTCAACAACAGCAGGCCAATCAACATCCATTCTGGTCGCTTTAATCGCGAGGGAGGGGACCCACTCGACCCTACCGGTGTGACGTCAACGCATCATTTGATATATTTATTACAGACGGATTAAATTGTCGCGCCATATTGTTAACATGTTCTGGACTCAAGTGTGCCGTTTTCAAACGGAAATTTCACCATTTTGAAGCGGTAAATCGAAAGAATAACTTCTAAGAAGCGCCCGACATTTAAAACGGTGGAAATTGGTGAGTTCCTGGCGAAGGAATCGTGCTTTGTTTGACAGTCTTAGACCAAGACGCGAGACTAAAAAGAGGTCATTGAAAAGCTTACATTATCGTAATGGAATTTCACAGATTTCCGGTAATAGTCTGAGTCGCGTTACACAAGGTAAACAACGTAACGCGATCGTCGTGACTCAAACTATTCCATTAGCAAGGATAGTTTTATCAATCGGCGAAGCATACAGTTGGAATAAATGAATCAGCCCCAGCATCTCGCGTAATGCCAGTATAGCAGGCATCTTGTTACGTTCCTTCTACGGCGTCTTTACTATCTATTAAGTGTCGCTTTACGATGTCTTTACAATCTCTTTAAAATTGCTGCACTACTTTCCACTTTCTTTTTACAATCTTTTTACGATAGTTTAACAACCTCCTTGCTGTCTCCTATCCATCTATCTCTTTTTGCGATCCCTCTACGATCTGTTTGTAACCTCTTTACAATCACTTAAAGACCTCTTTGCAATCACGTTACAATATCTTTCCAATCTCTTTACAATAGCTTTATGATTTCTTTACATCAAGCTCTAATTATGATATCTTTGCAGCATTTAAGGTCTATTATATTTCGAGCATTTAACGTTCTATCAAGAACCACCTAGCGGGCTTCATTTCTCTGCAATATGTTTGACATATCACTTTTTGTGTGTGTCTAATTCTTTTAATATACTCAAGAGGAGCATATTCTGTTCTCTCCTGTAAGGGAAGAAATTAGGATTAAGAAGTTTATTTGCATCGCTGACAAAAATATTGTAAAAGCCAACATTCACTAAGGGCTGGTTCAAACGTCGAATTTCACATGTGCCGAATCTAATTCAGCAATTAAATACATGTGAAGTTCGACGTCTAAAAAACCAATTAAATTCGACAGATCTGAATTAAATGCGACTTCTGCCGCATTTCCGACTCGGCTAGTCGAATATTCGACTTCTGTTATGAATTAAATGCGACTCTTTAAATTTGACGTCTAAATCAAATGTCGAATTTAAACTGGGCATAAGAGTTTCCAGTTCAATCTGACCTGCTGTTGTTCAATCAGATCATAACTGTAATTAAGCGTTGAAATGTTATTGCAACCTGCGCAGCCTTTTGTTAAGTTACTGTTATCCATCTGTATACTTTTGAAAGTTATTAATGTTGTACACTGGGAGCTAAATTCCGTTTCCTCCAATTGTTTCAAAAACTACATAAGTTAATGTGGTGTTAGACTTTTTAATGATAATTTCCTAATCGCGTCGCTTCTGCAGTTTGTCATAAATACAAGTACCTTGTACAATATTCTTTGGTTATATTCTGGAATTAAACTCGGCTGTTGAACCCAAGCAATGTCTGTTTCCTGTGTCTCCGGAAGCTTTGGATTGCTGTGACAGATCCTGGTAACCACCGCAGCCGCCGAGTATTTCCCCTCAGATTGCCATAGTTCGTACAGCTCAAAACTCACCTTCACACTCCACATTCGGAAAATCTCCCGATAAAACATACCCAACCCCCGCTCGTATGCTACAGGCTAGAGAAGCCACTTTTACTTCATAGTTCCCCGAGCCGGTAAAAGCCATACGCGCATGCGTCCGAAATCAGACTGGGAGACTTGAAGTGAAAGGTTGTCCCGCGCGTTCATCTCGTGTCTCGCTCCACGGTCCACGAGACGAACTGTTCGTTCACATCAGCAGGAAAGACACGTTAATCAACTTTATTTTCAAATTATTTTATTTGTATTATAGAAGCTTTCAAAGAAACAGAACTAGAGAAGAAAACATAGAGCTAATAACTCAACACGCAACCTTTGGAAAACTTAAAATTTTAAAGACAAAAGAGAAAAAAGCAAAAGTTTTGCATCAATTTGTACGTTTTTTCACCTTTTGTGTTGTCTCTCACAAGAAAGCTAAACTAATGAGAACTTGAAACAAATACAACGTCGGCAACAACAAAATCCAAACAAAACATAGTAAACCTTACAAATTGGTTTAAGCCTTCTGCGTTTTATGATGGACCCACAGCATGTGACAGGATTCTTCCCGCGTGTTCTAACCAATCAGAGCAAACGTGCTGCTTTTTCAATCAAGCAGGGTGAAGACCAAAACCAATAGTGACTTGCCTTACGCTCGTTTCCCGCGCTTGACACCGGTAGCACGTTTCTCGTTCTTGGCTTGGTTTCACGTTTTCACGTCGAGGTCTCATTAGTTCATTGCGTTATTTGCAGTTCTTATGACAAGTAAATACAATTTCAGTGTCAAATGCCCTCAGGAAACTTTGAAAATAAATAAATTACGCGATTTTGGAAGGGCGATGAAGAATAGGGAAATACTGTAGGGCACTAACTTTTCGCGAATTTGGAGAATTTAAGTTCTCTTTCTAAACCAGCGAATTTGCTTTTACGGTTATCAAATTTTTCCAATAGATTAAAAAAAATGTGTGCAAAATTGAGTTCTTGAAAATTTTTAATAAAAAGGTAATCTCAGTAAATAATTTTCAAATGTTAACCTTGTTTTATAGTTTCTCTATTTTGGTATCATAAGCGTAAATACAGAAATAAATACAAAATTATCCCAAATGTCGTACAATAAAAATGAAATTTGCTGTAATTGATAGTGCAAAGAGCTGGTTGCAAAATGGACGCAGTAAACCATTGGTATCTGGAAGATAAACGCCCAGTTTAGACGTCCCATCTCGGCACATAAGTTCATAAACAGTCACCCCAACCTAAATTAACCATTAATTAACTTCTACTCACAGTATCACTGGCACCAACACAGAACAGTCCAATATTAGACTGATCACACTAGACAGCCTCGAGCCTGAGTGAACTAGAATTTAACTTGAAGTTAACTCAATTTCTGGTCCCATTTCCAATTTCTCATATAAAATAAATTATACAATAAGATAAAACTGTTATTTTCTAATGAAACTGTCGTGCAGCGTCGATGAGGAGAAGAAACGAATGATTGCTTTACAAACAGAGTTGACATTTTACTTTCAGTTATCAACTCTGTTGATAAACCAAACATTCTTTAAAATATACAATAAGCTGAGTACCACAAGTGTATCTTGTGCCGTTTTGTGAAGAAGCAAACCAAAGCCTAATCTAAGAGTGGCACTGAGAAGTTTGATTAGGCTTCACTGATCGGGTTCTGCTAGATTGACTGTCATCCGGGATAAGAATATACGGGATTTATTTTACATTTCTCGTTCTAGGTAAATTTGGGAAGACATGTCTGCAAACTTTTGTTGCTTGCACACTAATTCAAAAGATAATTTCTACATTATTAACTGAAAAAGCTCGAAATATGGCCAATAGAATGAACCCTGAAAAACGGTGCAAACAGCGTGTGCGGTACCCAGCACAAGAAAAGTATGAAGAGAAATCAGAATTAAAACACTGTTGGTATATTAAAGAATAATATTGCAAACTTCATAGAGAGTGCTGTCAGCAAATTTGGCAGCCAACAAAGGAAATATACAGTATCCTCAACAAGCAAGGCAAACCATCTTGTGCTCTATTCTTGGGAAAGGCAACATTCCATCTTGCCTAAGAGGGACTGGGGCGTGACCTGTATTTACCCCTGGCCATTGTCCCTTGGTCCAGCAACTTCTGATGTAAAACATGGTTTGAAACGTTCACGTCCTTTCCTGTGGAGGAGCAAACAGTGCTTAATTAACTCTACAAGATAAGAGAAACCCAACGTAAAAACTTCACCGTCATTGTCAGGTTAAATCATGGTCCGGTCTGCTAGAAGCAATTTTGCCGGTCTACAGTGTAGGTCGGCCAGTCGTAACGGTGATGTTGTTTGTTTTCAACATTTTGAAGAATGAATTGCAAATTTTATTTTTATCTTTAAACCATAGGGTTGGGAAGAGGGGGGGGGGGGGGGGGAGAAGGGATGGCACAGCACTCGCCTCCCACTAATGTAGCACGGGTTTGACTCCTGGAGTTGACGCCAGAATTATGTGGGTCGAGTTTGTTGCCCGGGGAGGGGGGGGGGTACTCCCCTATATAAGCTATATGAATTTTTTCCCCTCTCCTTAAAGGGTATAGTTTTTGAGCCGGTTTGGTCTGAAAATGGGTTTAGATTTTGACCATTAAATCGGGTATGGTTTTCAAGGGAACCACGAGAGCGTGTAAACGTACTTAGAACTCTTTTCAACTCCAAATGAATAGTATAGACAGAGAAGCGTCCAAAATATCATTCGAGCTGAAGGTTTGGGTGAATTTTACCAATTCTTGACTTCAGCACTGATGCAAAGCTTTATTACGCCAGAAGCCAGGTCTGAAAACGGGTAAGGATTTTAGAACGCAGGTCTGAGAACGTGTGTGGAAAATGGCATGTTTTGGTCTGAAATTTAAGGGTCAAGATTTGGAGAACAGAGCGGCACACCCCTACTGAGAATTCCGAGGAGTACCCCCCAGGTTTTGTTGTTGGTTCTCGTCCCTGTTTTTTCCAAGGGTTTTTTCTCTGGGTACACTGGTTTTTTTCCCTCCACAAAAACCAACATTACCAAATTTCAATTCGACCTGTAAACAGTGGATGAAAGAGCCACTCTGTGGAAGCCAGTAAATACCCATTTATCATTGTATACACAGAGCCTGATTGAAAGGTGAAAACATTGCTACTCACTTGTGGTGGTTTGTTTGGTATGGCAGCAGTTGGCCTCCTTCTTGTCTTTTGTTGCTGTGATGGCTCAACTTGTGGTGGCTGTGACTGTTGCTGTAGTTGCATCATCGCCGCTAGTGGAGGATAAAATGCTGCTACCCCCTACCTTGGCATACCATACATCTGCAGACACAAACAACAAGTTAGTTGCTTATTATGGGGGGAGGGGGAAGGAAGGAGACCATGGGGTGGGGAGGGGTAGCAAGGCTGGTGAGACCTGTACTGACTGGAACTCATTTGAATTAGGTAATCAATAACATCATTGGTTATGACTAGATTTTTGGAAATAAATGTGATGGTATATTTCAAGCCTGGTGAATGAATGAGAATGATGTATTATTCAAAGTGATACAGGCATATTTGGAAAAAGAGAAATCTGAGTGCTCCTATCAGGAGTTGAACCTAAGACCTTCCGATTACTAGTTTGAATGCTCTACCACTGAGCTACAGGAGACTCATGAGAACTAAGGCCATTAAACTAGGTTCATGGGACAAACATCCTGCATACTGCTAGGATTTGACACTAGCTCATTGACACTAGCTCAGTGGTAAAGCATACAAACTAGTAATCGGAAGGTCTTAGGTTCGACTCCTGTTAGGAGCACTCGGTTTCCCCCTATATTCTCTACAGAACAAAGTAAACTTTATTTAGCCAGGGTGGCCCATTCAGCTACATGGCTGTTATCCAGAGGCGCCCTAAATTTAGTGAAATTTGGATTCCATGGTGCATATGCTACACATTGACATTCCAATCCTAGCAGTATGCAGGATATTTGTCTCATGAACTTAGTTCAATGGCCTTAGCTCCCACGAGTCTCCTGTAGCTCAGTGGTAGAGCATCTGAACTAGTAATCAGGAGGTCTTAGGTTGTAGTCCTCATAAGGACCACTTGGTTTCCCCTTATTCCCTACAGATAAAAATCAAATTTTAGTGAAATTTGGATTGCAAGGCCAAATCATTATTATTTTATAGCCCCCTTTCTACTAGACCTTTCAATAATTGTACTGAATGAATGTAAAACAAGGCCAGCAATGCCAATAAGGTGTAACACATCAGTCAATTGCAGCTGTGCCCATCCCCACCCTCCAACCTAGTTATTCATGGGGCATTTTTCAACATTGTCCATCCTTGGGGTCAGGTATTACTCTCCCCCCAAGCATTAAGGGGAGCAGAAATGGTGCAGTGGTGAGAGCACTCGCCTCCCACCAATGTTGTCTGGGTTTGATTCCTGGACTCAGCGTTATATGTGGATTGAGTTTGTTTTTGATTCTCGTCCTTGCTCCAAGAGGTTTTCTTCGGGTTCTGTAATTTTCCCCTCTCCTCAAAAACCAACATTTCCAAATTCCAAATTAAATTACAACCAACAGACAGAACAAGGGGAGAGTAGGTAAGAGTACTTCTTACAAAAAAACTGTTTTTTAGTAAATGATTTGAAGTCAGGAGTATGAGTAGTCTGTCTAGTGTGATTGTCTTGGTGAGAGTAGTCCTTAAAAGGACTGTTGTTTAGTAAATGGTCTGAACCTAGAAGTATCACTTACAATGAAGTAACACACAAACGAGAATAGAAACATATACTGTACCTCTTTGAAAATTCCCTTGTAAACCAGATACGCTGCAAAAGTCACGGTGTTTTTATTTTACATTCACATCGATAGCAGTTGCCTTGTTGCACAAATAATGTTGGTGGTAACCTCCCATCCTAAAGGTAAGTTAAAATCAAAAATATGCTATCGATAAAGTATGTATGATTACATAATCGCATCGAAATATAGACTACCTGTAAAATAATAAAGTTGCATTGTGTAGCGAAGTTTATCTTAAATAAAACGAACCTCTGCTAATTCTACAAAGATCTTTAAGAGGATGTTCAGCGTCAGGTTGCTATTGTGCGGCCAGCGAAGGAGATCCATCTCTGATGGCCATGTAAAATTACTCCAGTTATATGTGTTTTCATGAAGTGCAATTCGTCAACCTATAATGGGTAAATGACAACAACAAAGGTTTGGTTTCCACATCACTAGTGTTGCCCAGGGATGTATAAAGTCGATCAAAGTTTTGACATAGTCTGAAATGTCGAATAAGCCTCTCTTCCCCCTAACCCACAGGGGGCAACGGAGAGAGAGAGACGTCTGAATTCCGAGCGATATAATGCTGCCCAGTGACGTCACATACTTTTGCGAATTATGGTAGGTAGTTTTTGATTGGTTCTTACCTAATTGAAATAGATAACCATTTCCTATTGGTCGAACTTGAGAAAACATATTTCATTTCGGCGGCGAATAAAAATTAAAATAAAGTGTTGACAGGCCAGACACGACTCGTAAGCTTGTGGTGTGAAAAGTGACTTCTCTTTTAACGTAGTTTTGCTATCACGAGTATATTTCTTAAAGGTTTTCCTTTTTGGTATGAGATAAGTGGGAGGCTCTTTCAATATTTCTTGAGGCAATGGTTGGTTTCAAGATGTTTTTGAGGTTGATTAGACAATGCCGGGTGGTAGGTTGTGAAGAAGGGAAGAATTTTATTTTGCACTTGTTTGTTTTGTTGTAAAGCCAACTTCCATTCAGTGAATTTAATCTCAGAGGTTATTTTTTAAATGAGATTGTGTTGATAGCCTCTTGCCTGAAAGCGCATTTTAAAGTTGGTGATATATTGTTGGTGATATTGTAGTTGGTTCTCAGAAGTCTCAGCGATTCTACAGTCAAGCAGGAATCCTTGACATTCGCATGCACTTTAAACCTACAGAGACTTTCCAGTACACATTTTTCTTCCTGCCACCCACCGGGGTCAGAAGAGGACTCATAGAAAATGAAACCCTGAGACTTCTCAGAAACAACTCCTCTGCAAAATCACTCTACACTGTATTACAACATCATCCACCGGAAAAAAGAATAGCAGGCATTGTTTATAGGGTTAAATGCAAAGACTGCAATTTTTCCTACATTGGAGAGAGCAAGTGTGCTCAGGGCTTCGAGAGGAGTAGACACAATCCCGCACATGCCACAAGTAGAGAATCAACAATCAGACAACACGCTGCAAAAACCATCCATCCATCCACCCACGCTATGGCGAAATTCTTGAAAGGAATGAAACAAATTACAAGCGCAGAATTTTTCTGGAGTCTTTACACTCAAACATTGACAAGAACTCTGTCAATGAAAAAATGGAGTTCCCAAGGGCATAATTATGTGCTGCTGTTAAGATCTCTTGGGAGCCGAACAGGAAGCAGTGATTTTGAATTTCAAATTCATTGTCCCCTGAAGAAGAGCCAGGGATACGGTTCGAAATTTGGGAAACTTTTTAAGTTTTTTAGATAAATATTAAGCTTTTTTATCAATTTTAATCATGAACACTGATCACCAAAAGAGCAACATTTTTACAATAAATTATTTTGATATAACATAGCACTGACCCAACTGATACAATATATGCACTATGCAGTTTTTCAATAAATTTAAAGCATTAAAACTTCTTTCATTCTCTATCTGCTATAGGTTTTCTTAACTTTACTTAATCTTAGTTGAATAGATTTTACTCTATATTTTTTGTTAGTCTCCCCAATTAGTAGGGCACTTGTGCTCGGCTATCCAGATTTGAGACTTAAATAAAGTTGTTATTATTATTATTATTATAATTGTCGGATGGTATTTAAAAAATCAGACTGTAAAACGTTTTCCTTGGGAAACCTGAAAGTTTGCCATATACTGTAGTTGGTGTTGCACTGTATTTTGATTAAGGCTTCCAAAGTTAAAGTTTAAATTCTTACCAAGGATCAGAGAAAAGCAAAACTTTTTGAGGTTCCTCCTGAATCTGTCTCCTCACTCTGATCTGTAAATAAAGTAAAAACAATTACACAACTGTAGTTAATGTTTCAAATGAAGTTCCATCACTGGTTCAAGTGCTTTAAATCTTGGATTTGAAATACACATGTAGATCTATTAGAACAAATCTTTGCAAAATGCAGAATTATAAACTTCTAATTCACCCTGAGCAATATGGCAACTGAACTACATGTACACCCATGAAGAGTGGTTGCACTCCACTTTGGAACCCAATCAAAAGTTAAAAATTAAAAATTAACCAAGGTTTTCATCTCGTTGATTAGAAGTGGTTTTTGAAAGCTAATTTTAAGCTCATGCTAAAGAAAAGTCAAAACTGAAAGACAAAAATCTTTGGCAGAACCTTTAAAGATTGTCATAGAATCAAACTTCACGTAAGTCCATGATTAGTTTAATCAAACTTTGAACAACTGGGCCCTGGCTATCAGAGTCTAGAAAATATATCTGAGCTGATTTTCCAGAAGGTGGCTACAGAAATTGACGATTTTGGGTCGGATTTCAGGTCTCAATATCATAAATAATTTCCAGATGTTTGCTCGGCGTGATTCGGATTGTGTCATGGATCTAGACTGAAGACAAAAAATCAATTTAAAATGCTGTCTTGCTCAGATTAAGCCGATTCTGTTGTAGAAAGCTAGACTTGAGCGCTAAAAGAGCGGGTTTTGGGTGAGATAAAAGATGCGTTGGCGCCGTTAATAATTGCCATGTCACACTTGTTTAGTCGGATCACAGGTCATGTTTCATTTCACTCGGATGTCAATGTCACGTATAATTCCAAAGAAAAGCCCCTCTTTTCTCTTGCATAGTATTTCCTGACATTACTTTCTTGTGATGAACCGTAAGTGCAGTATTGTTATGACTGGCATATTCCTTCAGCTTAGAAAGTCTCAAAATGTGCTCAGATCAATTTCTGTAGCCACCTTTTTGAAAATCAGCTCAGATATACATGTATGTGTAAACTTTTGACAAGTTTTGCTACCAGGATAAAAGTTTCCAGTCGATCTATATTCACAGAACAACCCCCTTAGACCTGAAACTTTTATTCCAAATTGCTTTTATTTCTTTATCTTCGATTCGGATTTCCGAAAAGGTCCCAGCCACTTCCGAAGATTTCCGACTATTTTCGGAAGACTTCTGAATGTCGCCGAAAATGTCCGAAGATGTCCCGACGACCTTTGAACACTTCTGATTCAAACTGATTGTAGACATTTGAAAGCTTTTGCAAAAATTTTAGTGTGTTGTAATACAGCTATGACACAAAGTCCACATTAAGCGCCTTTTCAGGGGAACTTTAATTGAATTTTTGTTATTAATCATGTTAAAGAACAACTCGTCCGGATTTGTTATTCACGCGTTAGAAATTATTGTCCTTGATGCGTGAGATCGATGTCTTTAGTCTGAAGGCGTGAGAGTAGGCAGGTTTACGATATTTTATCGATGATTATAAAATAGCCAGGGTCAAGCAAGCACTGTGATTGGTCAAACTGAGTTCTGTATAACTCCACAATGCACGAAGCATATGTATGGTGCGTGCATTATAATTGTACATATGCACGGAGCACACGTCAGATTTTTTGCCTGTGAAAAATCTGAGAAATTCAGAGACAGAATGCGCTGTCACTCCAGCGATTCGCAAAAAACAGTCTCTTGTACTGATGTTTCCAGACTTTTAATTAACTTCAACTTGTCTCTCAACACCTTAAAACTTAAACTTGACTTGGAGTTAACTTCTTGAACTTGCTTACGATGTGAGGAAAAACTAAAACAGTTTGACTTTTTACTGGATTGCACGCGCTGTCGCGTGCCCTGTCGTGATCGGCAAGAGCGCGCGCTATTGAATTACGCGTTATCTCGTGTAAGGAGAAACTTGATGTTGATTCATTAAAATTCGCACTTGTCTGAGGAGTTGCGATTGTTTATATTTTATAAAAGAAATAAAAAACTTGTTCCTCGTACATTGTTGAGTTATATAAGCACTTGGGAATTTTTAAAAACACTCGAGAAGTGCAGAGAGGCAGTCGCCTACGGCTCGTGCCTCTCTGCACTTCTCTCGTGTTCTTAAAAATTCCCGCGTGCTTATATAACTCAACAATGCACTCGGCGCGTTTTTTATTTCTTTACTAGTCACGCTCATCCATGACTACATGTAATCAAATGACTGAAAATGTTGTGGCCTATCGATTATTCATCGATTACTCATTAATCATCACTCTTTATCAACTGATTCCCATCGATTACCTATTGATTACTCATTGATTTTCATTGGTGTCATCAATTAGTTACGTCTGGGATAATCCCTGCAAACTCCGTTCCTCTAGTTCATAGAAGCGAGCTCACCTCAAAACATGTGCACTGGGTGAAAGCGGCCTCTCAAGTTGGCTCGTGTAACATGATTAGCAACCAATTTTACGCAGACAGTTTTTAAAAGCCTGCAGAAAGGATAATACAGCCTTGCTTATCATACTGTAAACGCATCTTAAACAAATTAAAAAAGATGTAAACACCGTTCAAATTTTGGCATCCATCTTAGATGGTCAGTACTTCATGTAATCTTGGATAGTTGCTCGAGCAAAGGAATAGGTCAGAGTTTGAACCCTTGATAAGGGAGGGGAGGGGTTAGGGAGGGGAGGGGTAGAATCCTACCAGTGTGATGAGTGGATTGTAGGATTGGGCTCGAATTAAAATCGAAATCAAAATGGCGGCGATTGCATACCAGGATTGGATTTGAATGAGGGTGAAACTTCTTCAGAGTTTCCAATATTAAGTTGGGAAAAAAAATTCATTGCACGAATGTCAATGCATCATCGCTATAGCCTGGTTGCAGCGCGATCTTCTTCACGTTGCAACATTTATTGCGTTTTGGTGAAAAATCCTGCAGAGCCACTAGTTTTTTTGGAAATCCGTCAAATATATACTAGCCGACGCCGTTCACTTTGAACGAGATTTTGACGAAGGTGAGCCGTTAGATCTTTCTTTTTTTCAGAAAATTTTCTTATGGAAACAGATCCAAAAGCCAACAGTACCACAATAAATAAATTCTCAGCAAAGCTGCTGTCAGACTCTAGATTTCATCCACAAACTTGATGAAATACATTGGAAGCTTGGGAAGTTAAAATAGAATTTAGTGCATGTATTTTTCCCACCAATTTCTTTGTAATATTATTTATGCAATACAGACTATTTTCTGTGGATCACCTGATTGCAGTTGTTAGTTGCCCTTTTTTCGCAGAACGGGTTGAAGACCGTGGAAGGGGGCTGGGGCAATTTTCTTTGCTTGATTGTGGGGGGTGGGGATCGTCAGCCCTCTCTCAAGATCCCCTTTCTCTTGCTGAAGAATTTGAGAATGACTTGCTACATGGTAAATGAACTATTATACCATGCCCAAGTAACAACAACCGTTAAGATCTAGCAATATTTCTAGCAATTATTCCACTCAGGCTTGTTGGGTTAATGGGATGATATGGCCAATGAGATGCTACGCACCTCACTGGCCATCTATCATCTCAAATCCAACATGCACCAGGGCTCAAGACTAACTTTAGCTCACTAGCCCAGTGGTTAGTAACAGGTCTGATTTTACCAGCCAAAACAAAATTTTCATCCATATGTGGTGGAAATCCGATTCTGCCATTTGTTGTTTTTTTAAGGTGATTCCGCTGAAAAAGAAGGAGTATTTAAAATTGTCTAAAACTTGGTCCAGTTCATGACTATGTTATGAGCACTACAAAAATGCAATAAAAAATGGGGGTCACCGTGCTCGTTTTTGTGCAACCTGGGTGACTATTATAGTAAATAGATGACCCACGAGGTTTATATCAGGAACGCTAGTAATCAGAAAAGGGAACTATCATTTCTAGAAAAATTAATTTCTTGCATTAAAATATCGAAGCAGTTCAATAAAATTTACTTTAATCTTACACAACAAACTATTTTCATTGAACTGGAATTAAGATTATGAAAGAAATTAAAGATTTTTATCCGTGTGCACGTAAGCAGCACTACCTAAATACGTGCTTTTTAAAGCATTCAAATAAAAATATCTCAAAGTAGAGTATTAAACTTTTCTTTAAATTGCGATATATAGTGGTCAACCGTATGACATTTAAATTGATGCATTAAAAAATGGGGGTCACCGTGCTCGTTAAGAAGAAAAGGACCATTTATTTTCCTGCCGAGCTTAACCTCAAGGAAATCCCGTAATGTTGTGTGCGCGCGCGCTCGTGCGCGCGCGCTCGTGCGCGCGCTAAATGACGCGAAAAATTATGCGCAGCAAGGATGCGCAATGCAATTCGATGGAATCACCTTAACTGGAAAACTTGAAATGTAAGTGAATCATGTTTCCTTTTTTACTGATTCAACTTATTGCTCTAAAGCAGTGAAGTCTATGAAATCTGCTAGTTTTTTTTTTTTTATGTAGTCAGTCTTCTCTTAATTTGCATTACAATTTTAGCTAGCCAAAATGGCTGGTGAATGTGCAAAACGTACTAGCCGAAAATGAAGGTTTACAAGTTTGCAGCTTGTTGGCTAATGTTAGTCTCGAGCCTTGTGTACTCGTTGAATAATAATTCATTACCTCATGTTATGTAATACTTGCCTGTGCAGAGATAAAAGGGAGGCAAAGAATATTAAATTATCTCTTTTTTCTTTCTTCCAGATAGTTACCAGCCAAATAAAGGAGTCCATTTTTATCTGAAACTACAAGAATGAACCAAACCTCCACTTATATGGCAAACTTGGTGCAAAATATAATGGTGCAGGAATTTGGCACTGATGACAATGTTGTATTCATGACACTGAAGTATTGTGAGTAATAAAACAGTTGGATTTAGAAGCCAAATGTTGTGTTTGGTTTCTCTTCTCAATGCCTTTGTCAGTATGTCAAGAATATAAATGTTAAACCACACACTTTTTAGAGTTAATTAAGCTTCCATTTTGAAGAAAATGCCACACATTTTAAAGCTACTTAAAATTCTTCCTCGTTAATTATCTCTGAAAAATATGTGGTTACCCTTAATTTTTGTTTTGGATTTCAATAACTCTAGCTATTCTTTTTCATGCATAGTCATAAGCATTTACTGTGCAAAAATACCTCCGAATTAGAAAGCACTGTCCTTAAGTGGGACAGAGAGGAAGACAGACCCTGGGCCCAGTTCTTTGAAAACTGATCGATTTACATTAAACCCACAATCAAAAAGGTAACCAAGGTTTTCATCTCACTCATTGCATTTCAAACAATTTCAAGGTGCAGAAAAGTCTTTTAAATTAAAACCAACGGGCAAAATGTTTTAAAAAAATCTACACTGAAATTACTGGAATCAAAGTTCACCTTTAAACCCTGGGTTTGCTCAATTGTTGCTTCTAACAACTGAGCCCCAGTAATAAGGTTGAACAAATTAACCCTATCTAGACTGGCCTGAGGATTCCACCCCTGTTCCAATACCGGTACTTCGCAACTACAGGGGTTTCATTAAGTTTTGAAGTACAAAGGAAAAAAAATCCAAAAGTTTGAGGGGTGGTAAATCAAGTCTCATATAGGAGGGGGGCATGATTTTATGCCTTCAATTTATAGATCTTTTCAAGATCTTTTGGTTGTACAAATTTCACACAAATTGACCAAATACTGAGCTCATAACTGCGTCTTGTGCCATATGGCACTCTTGGGCGGGAAAGGGTTGAAAAGGATTTTTTTCATTTCCTGAATAAAACTGCTTGTCAAAGTCACTGATAAATTTCTGAAAAAGTCCAGAAGTTTCATGGCATAATGGCACAAATATTGAAAAAGTTATTCAGGTTCAAAGTCACCGAGGGCAGAATCCCCCCTCCCCTCTTCTTCCGGTCTAGATAAAGTTAAAAGACAAAATAAATAAATCACATTATCATAGACTTCTGCCAATGCTTAACGTTTATTTAAATATTTTACAATTTTTCATTCAAAAGATTACATTCAGTGCTCTTCCCATACACTTGTTATATGAAAACGATAGATTTTCAACTTAACTGGAATATCTGTTACCCTTCATGCATTAGTAGGTTATTGTTGATTGTTATAATAGGGTGAGCTTAGCATTAATACCATTGAAGAATAATTCAGATGTTCCAAGTCAAGCTGTACTAAAATCATCTTTTAAATTAACAAGCATAATTTTAATTTTCAAGCAATACCTTACAATACAAGATAAAAGTCTTTTGTCACCTATAATGTTGTTGTTCTGCTATTTGCATTGATTTGTCAGTTCATAGTCTGCCATATCAGTTTTTCCCACACCTTAAACCCAAAATATGGGATGAAAGTATGCAACAAACTGACCAGACTATGATTTAAGCCTTGAATTTTCACTTTTCTTACTTTTTACAACTTTGAAGATGTGGTGATGCTGTAGTTGAGTGGCTGGTGCACTGGACTTTTGACCTGAACATCAATATTGCTCAAGATTTGGTCAGAGCCATTGTGTTGTGTGGTCAGACATGAGACATTATTTACTCCACATTGCTCTCACTCCACCCAGGTGTATGAATGGGCACCAGCAAACTGCTAGAGAAATGCAACAAAATGCCAGGACTAACCTTGTGATTGACTAACATCCCATCCAAGGGGAATACAGTCCCTTCAAACACCAGCCTGATAGACCACTAGGCTCCTAATCTACAATCATGCAACAGACCTTAATAAACCTTCTACTTATAATTGTGACAGTGCACTTAAATTTGCAGGATCATAATGTTTTTTTTTAATTCACATCAATTCCAAAACATTTTTGGAACCAGAGCTCAAGAAAATGCCAGGAGTCATCGTATCAGGAGTTTGCTCTATGGGTATCATGAATAAATAATGCTTTTAACTTATAATTTTATATGGCCTCATGAATGTAATCCTAGAGGAATGCTGAAGCTTAAGGCTCAGAAATGGTTGTATGACCTCATGTTCCTAATTTGGTGAAGATCCTGCACACTTCCTTGAGCAACAATCAAGTATCTTTTTGGTGAATTTGAATTAATTTCCACATGAATCGTATGCAATTGCCTGTAAATATTAGCTGAGAATTTGAAGTCAACTTAAGAGTCAGTTCCATTCTTGCACTTCAGTGAGCCTAGCGGTCATCAGGCTGGAAACTATCGCTGACCACTCCCACTGGCTGGAGATAGCACTCTGCAGGAAAATCCTTATCATTTTGTTAGGTTCTCTCTAACAGTTCACCAGTATACTACTTTCTATACTCCTGAATGGAGAGAGCCAATGTGGAGAAAATTTGTCTTGTCTGATCACAAATTACAAGGGCAAAGACCAAGGCTTGAGACAGAGACCCCCTGATCTCAAGTCTGCAGCCCACTACCTGCTAAACTGGCTATCACACCTTACACTAATTACACTGTAAATAAGTAAATTATGTTTATGTAAAATAGTCTTGGGATTAATGCCAATTGTCCTCCATCTTACTGTAGTTGTGCTTGTAGCTTTGCACTGGTCTCTGCATTGGTGCTGTGCCCTTCAAGGAGTCCTTCAGAATCGGATAGAAACACGGCCAATAATAATAAAAAAAATGATTAAGATTAACAAAATGTGATTTTAGGACTTAAATACGTACATTAAAATTAAAATTAATTTCAATCAATTTTTTTCCAGTCAGGTCTATACAGACACAAATCAAGAAATGTCCAGATTGATAATAAAGAATACTTGAATGCATCACATTCAATTTTTTTCTAAAATAAACCATCTGAATGTAATGGTCACAGTACAAAGCTCTGCAGTATGGCCATGCCCTGCGAGCAGAGATCCTGCAGCACTGTGTTGTGTGACTATTTCACTCAGTCACAGATGGTTAATATTTTGCTGGTTTGAGTGCCATGGAGTAAAAGTGCAATATTTGAATACCTTGCTATTATTTCATTCTTGATTCATTCTTACAGGTACATATTTTGGAGAGTGCTACATCCCCAGCAACCACTGATGAAAAAGAGAACAAACTTCAAGTCACAGCAAGATATCCATCTGTAGCTGAGACAGAACAGAAATATTTTTATTGTAAGTGTCAAACTATTTAAATCAGTTATTAATATTTTTTGCAATTTTTTTAGCCAACTAGATCAGTAAATGAACAAACATATATGCGAAGGAATGCTGCCCATGGTGGCACGCTATTTCTTGTATTAATTTATTACTTGTAACAGTACTGTAATTCTGTAAAATATAACAAAAACCCTTTCCTTTAAATAAGGCCTGGAGTATATATCAACCATCCTTGGAGACCCTGAGGGGCAGACATTTGGGTTGGAAGAAAGTCAAAACAGGTATAATTTATTCCTGTAAACTTAGCTGTTTTGACTTCCTCCTGACCCAAGTGTCTGCCCCTGGGTCTCTGGGGATGAGTATCAACATGCAGATTCTCCCTTGTGTACTAGTGAGGAGAATTTGTTACTAGTCTTTCTCAAATTAAAACAACAGGACTGTTTGAAAGTATTGTGGCAATTAGATTTAATACAATGATCCGAAATGAATACCCAAAAATTTGCACTTTCTTTTTCCTTGACTATGTATTCTGTGTTTTTTGTTGGATATGACACATTGAAAGCAGTTTTGATTACAATGCTTTGTTGATAATTTTCATAATTTCCAATAAAACAGTTTATGCTGTGTTGGTTGCAGTGGTGTATTCAGAGATAGATTTACAAGTCTTCGAAATGGAATTATCTCATTATTACCAGCTTTACATTATTTTAATATTATTTCACATGAAAATTTCATGCCTTTAAAAATTTATTTAGATCAAAATAAAAATGCAGTCACCCCAGCAATATTGTTCATCCTTTTTGATAGTAAAGGTAAACCAAGGGTAATTATAAAATGCACAGTCAAACAATGCCTGCCCAGCAAATTGACCGCATGTCAAAAAAAATTTCTTACCTCTGTTCCTCTAGAAGCCAACACAGTTTGATTTAGCCTGCAGGCTTTTAAATTCATTTCAGGTCATCCTTGATCACAACCATGTTCTGGAACTATGTTAGGCACCTCCATCAAGCTGTGAGAGTTGTCTGTGGCTACTATATATTAAGAACTTTGAGCATCATACCCTGGAGCACTACTTGACTTGAAACTCAGGAAAAGGCAATCAGGACATCTGGTTTTCCTAGTTTCCTTTAATGTAATAGATCTCAAGAGTACAAGCATTAGTTATTCCATGGTGAAAGTAGAAGTCATGCTTGTGCTCACATGATTTACGTTCTGGTACATAAATTTGGTAATCAGCATAAATGTATGTTGACTGACAATTCATCACAGTAGATTAAATAAGATCAGTACATTCGATAGACTAGCTGCAGTCAATACACTAATTTGCTGTGACAGTAAACAATTGGATCAGCATTTTGACTGACAGTTCATAGCAGTTATTTGAATTGACAGTAGGTACATCAGCATGACAGTAATTACCGGTACACAAGCTTCGATAAGCATACTTACTGACTTAATTTCATGAGAGTATTTTGGAGTGACAGTAAGCAATTACATCATCATTTTGACCGACAGCTCATCAAAATAATCTGAAGTAAGAGCTGACAATATATGATAATAATTTTTTATTGGCTTAGAAAGCTGCAACAAATTGTCACTAGAATTAGAGGTTCTGAAAACTCAGATTTCCTTTTTCAGAGTATGCTTTAATGTCACTGGCTGGATATATAATAAATCACTCTCAGATTATGTCTGAATACTTACCAATTGAAATTGAATATATTTACGAACCATTCCTTAATTTTTAGCTTAATGTCTTCAAGTTTCAAATATTGCCTTTTGTTTATAGGTCATATAGTTCATCACAGTGCCAGTAAACATTAAAACACTGTTTTCAATGGTATCGTTTTTTCACTGTTTTACTCTCTTTAATGCACTTTACTTGCTTGATAATATACGTTAATTACTTGCTTGGTGTAATTTACTTGCTTAGCTTGACAATACTTTACTTGCTTGGTATCCTTTACTTGGTTGGTGTTGGTTTACTTCCTTGGCCTACTTTTCTTGCTTGCTGTACTTTACTTGCTTGGCATCCTTTGCTTGCTTCCTGTATCTTCCTGCTTGGTGCTCTTTATTTTATACTTCCTTGGTGTATTTATAACTTGTTTGGTGTTCTTCACTTGCTTTGCCTTGTTTACTTCCTTCATGGCCTGTGTACTTCACTTGCTTACCCTGACTTTACATGTACTTCCTTAAGCTTGGTGTACTTTAGTTGCTTGCATGGCCTTCTTCACTTGCATAATTGCTTGCTGTACTTTACTTGCTTGCTGTGCTTTACTTGCTTTACACCTACTTCACTTGCTTAGTACTGTACTGCATGTACTTGCTTGGCCTCCTTAACTTCCTTGCTATACTTCACTTGCTTGTTGCACTTTACTTGCTTGGCCTTCTTTACTTAATGCTTGGTATACTTTAATTGCTTGGTATCCTTTCTTCCTTGACATTCTTTACTTGCTTGGTGTACTTTACTTGCATTGCTTGACATACTTTACTTGCTTAGTATTTTTTACTTGCTTCTTGCACTTCACTTCCTTGTTGTACTTAATACTTGCTTGATATACTTTACTTACTTGGCCTACTTTACTTGCTTGATACAGTCTTTACCTACTTGCTTGAATTGGTATTCCCTTACTTCCTTGGCCTACTTTCTATGTACTTCCTTGGCCTACTTCACTTGCTTGCTGTACTTTACTTGCTTGGCCTACTTCACTTGCTTGCTGTACTTTACTTGCTTGGCCTACTTCACTTGCTTGCTGTACTTTACTTGTTTGGCCTACTTCACTTGCTTGCTGTACTTTACTTGTTCGGCCTACTTCACTTGCTTGCTGTACTTTACTTGTTCGGCCTACTTCACTTGCTTGCTGTACTTTACTTGCTTAATGGCCTACTTCACTAGCTTGCTGTACTTTACTTGCTTAATGGCCTACTTCACTTGCTTGCTGTACTTTACTTGCTTAATGGCCTACTTCACTTGCTTGCTGTACTTTACTTGTTTGGCCTACTTCACTTGCTTGCTGTACTTTACTTGTTCGGCCTACTTCACTTGCTTGCTGTACTTTACTTGTTCGGCCTACTTCACTTGCTTGCTGTACTTTACTTGTTCGGCCTACTTCACTTGCTTGCTGTACTTTACTTGCTTGGCCTACTTCACTTGCTTGCTGTACTTTACTTGCTTGGCCTACTTCACTTGCTTGCTGTACTTTACTTGCTTGGCCTACTTCACTTGCTTGCTGTACTTTACTTGTTTGGCCTACTTCACTTGCTTGCCGTACTTTACTTGCTTGGCCTACTTCACTTGCTTGCTGTACTTTACTTGTTCGGCCTACTTCACTTGCTTGCTGTACTTTACTTGCTTGGCCTACTTCGCTTGCTGTACTTTACTTGTTTGGCCTACTTCACTTGCTTGCTGTACTTTACTTGTTCGGCCTACTTCACTTGCTTGCTGTACTTTACTTGCTTGGCCTACTTCACTTGCTTGCTGTACTTTACTTTTTTGGCCTACTTCACTTGCTTGCTGTACTTTACTTGCTTGGCCTACTTCACTTGCTTGCGGTACTTTACTTGTTTGGCCTACTTCACTTGTTAGGCCTACTTCACTTGCTTGCTGTACTTTACTTGTTTGGCCTACTTCACTTGCTTGCTGTACTTTACTTGCTTGGCCTACTTCACTTGCTTGCTGTACTTTACTTGTTTGGCCTACTTCACTTGCTTGCTGTACTTTACTTGCTTTGCCTTTAGTTCCTTCACCTAGTTTACTTGCTTGGCCTACTTTTACTTTTTAATTGACCTGACTTAACTTACTTGCTGTACGTTACTTGCTTGGCCTACTTAACTTGCTTGGTGCACTTTACTTGCTAATGGTATCCTTTAGTTGCATGGTATTCTTAACTTTCTTGACTTTCTTAGTTTAATTTACTTGCTTGTTATTCTTTACCTGCTACATTTATTCTACTTGCTTGCTATACAGTTCCTTGCTTGGCGTACTTTACTTGCTTGACCTTACTTTACTTCTTTCGTGCACTCTACTTTCCTGGCCTACATTTAACTAACCCCCAAACGTAGGAAATCTAACCCCCAAACGTAAGAATATTACTAACCCCCAAACGTTAGAAAACTAATCCCCAAACGTAAGAATTACTAACCCCTAAACGTAAGAAAACTAACCCACAAACGTACGAATTACTAACCCCCAAACGTAATAAATCTAACCCCCAAACAAAAAAATTACTAACCCACAAACGTAAGAAATCTAACCCCCGAACGTAAAAATTACTAACCCACAAACGTAAGAAAACTAACTCCCAAACGTAAGAATTACTAACCCCTAAACGTAAGAACACTAACCCCCAAACATAAGAATTACTAACCCCCAAACGTATAAATTACTAGCCCCCGAACATAAGAAAAGTAACCCCCAAACGTAAGAATTACCTACCCCAAAATGTAAGAAAACTAACCCCCAAAAGTAAGATTTACTAACCCCCAAAGCTAAGAAAACTAACCCCTAAAAGTAAAAATTACTGGCCCAAAACGTAAAAAAACTAACCCCCAAACATAAGAAATCTAACCCCCAAACGTAAGAATAACTAACCCCCAAACATAAGAAAACTAACCCCCAAACGTAAGAATTACTAACCCCCAAACGTAAGAAAACTAACCCCCAAACGTAACAATTACTAACCCCCAAACATAAGAATAACTAACCCCCAAACGTAAGAAATCTACCCCCAAAGGTAAGAATTACAAAACCCCAAACGTAAAAAAACTAACCCCCAAACGTAACAATTACTAACCCCCAAACATAACAATAACTAACCCCCAAACGTAAGAAATCTACCCCCAAAGGTAAGAATTACTAAACCCCAAACGTAAGAAATCTAACCCCCAAACGTAAGAATTACTAACCCCCAAACGTAAGAAATCTAATCCCCAAACGTAAGATTTACCAACCCCTCAACGTGAGAAATCTAACCCTCAAACGTAAGAATTACTACCCCCCAAACGTAAGAAAACTAACCCCCAAACGTAAGAATTACCAACCCCAAAACGTAACAAATCTAACCCACAAACGTAAGAAGTACTATCCCCCAAACGTAAGAGAACTACCCCAGAACGTAAGAATAACTAACCCCCAAACGTAAGATGTACCAACCCCCAAACCTAGGGAATCTAACCCCCAAACGTAAGAAAACTAACCCCCAAACGTACGAATTACCAGCCCCCAAACATAGGAAATCTAACCCCTAAACGTAACAATTACTAACGTAAGAATAACTAACCCCCAAACGTAAGAATAACTAACCCACAAACGTAAGAAATACTAAACCCCAAACGTACAAAAACTAATCACCGAACGTAAAATTTACTCACCCCCAAACGTAAGAATTACTAACCCCCACACTTAAGAATTAGTAACCCCCAAACGTAAGAAAACTAACCCACAAACGTAAGATATACTAAACCCCAAACGTACAAAAACTAATCACCAAACGTAAAATTTACTAACCCCCAAACGTAAGAATTACTAATCCCCAAACGTAAGATAATCTGAACTCCAAACGTAACAATTGCTAACCCCAAAACGTAAGAAATTTAACCCCCAAACGCAAGAATTACTAATCCCACAAAGGTAAGAAATATAACCCCTAAACGTAAGAATTACTAACCCCCGAACGTAAGATAACTAAATCCAAACGTAAGAATTACCAACCCCAAAACCTAAGAAATCTAACCCACAAACGTAAGAATTACTAACCCCCAAACGTATAAAATCTAACCCCCAAACGTAAGAATTACTAACCCCAAACGTAAGAAAACTAACACCCAAACATAAGAATTACTAATCCCCAAACGTATAAAATCTAACCCTTAAACGTAAGAATTACTAACCCCAAACGTAACAAAACTAACCCCCAAACATAAGAATTACTAACCCCAAAACGTATAAATTAGTAGCCCCCGAACATAAGAAAACTAACCCCCAAACGTAAGAATTACTAACCCCAAAATGTAAGAAAACTAACCCCCAAAAGTAAGAATTACTAACCCCCAAACCTAAGAAAACTTACCCCCAAAGGTAAGAATTACTAGCCCCCAAACGTAAGAAAACTAACCCCCAAACGTAAGAACTACTAACCCACAAACGTAAGAAATCTAACCCCCAAACGTAAGAATAACTAACCCCCAAACATAAGAAAACTAACCCCCAAACGTAAGAATTACTAACCCCCAAACGTAAGAAAACTAACCCCCAAACGTAAGAATTACAAAACCCCAAACGTAAGAAAACTTACCCCATAACGTAACAATTACTAACCCCCTAACATAAGAATAACTAACCCCCAAACGTTAGAAATCTAACCCCCAAAGGTAAGAATTACTAAACCCCAAACGTAAAAAATCTAATCCCCAAACGTAAGATTTACCAACCCCTAAACGTTAGAAATCTAACCCTCAAACGTAAGAATTACTAACCCCCAAACGTAACAATTACCAACCCCAAAACGTAAGAAATCTAACTCACAAACGTAAGAAGTACTATCCCCCAAACGTAAGAAAACTAACCCCCAAACGTAAGATTTACCAACCCCCGAACTTAGGAAATCTAACCCCACAACGTAAGAAAACTAACCCCTAAACGTACGATTTACCAACCCCCAAACATAGCAAATCTAACCGCCAAACGTAACAAATACTAACGTAAGAATAACTAACCCCCAAACATAAGAATAACTAACCCACAAACGTAAGAAAAGTAACCCCCAAACGTAAGAATTACTAACCCCCAAAAATAAGAATTACTAAACCCCCAAACGTAAGAAATCCAACCCCCAAAGAATTACAAAACTTCAAACGTAACAAATCTAACCCCTAAAGGTATAAATTACTAACCCCCAAACGTAAGAAATCCAACCCCCAAACGTAAGAATTACTAAACACCAAACGTTCAAACACTAATCACCAAACGTAAAATTTACTAACCCCTAAACGTTAGAAATCTAACCCTCAAACGTAAGAATTACTAACCCCCAAACGTAACAATTACCAACCCCAAAACGTAAGAAATCTAACTCACAAACGTAAGAAGTACTATCCCCCAAACGTAAGAAAACTAACCCCCAAACGTAAGATTTACCAACCCCCGAACTTAGGAAATCTAACCCCACAATGTAAGAAAACTAACCCCTAAACGTACGATTTACCAACCCCCAAACATAGCAAATCTAACCGCCAAACGTAACAAATACTAACGTAAGAATAACTAACCCCCAAACGTAAGAATAACTAACCCACAAATGTAAGAAAAGTAACCCCCAAACGTAAGAATTACTAAACCCCCAAACGTAAGAAATCCAACCACCAAAGAATTACAAAACTTCAAACGTAACAAATCTAACCCCTAAAGGTATGAATTACTAACCCCCAAACGTAAGAATTACTAACCCCCAAACGTAAGAAATCCAACCCCCAAACGTAAGAATTACTAAACCTCAAACGTTCAAAAACTAATCACAAAACGTAAAATTTACTAACCCCCAAACGTAAGAATTACTAATCCCCAAACGTAAGATAATCTGAACCCCAAACGTAACAATTGCTAACCCCCAAACGTAAGAAATTTAACCCCCAAACGCAAGAATTACTAACCCCCACACTTAAGAAATAGTAACCCCCAAACGTAAGAAAACTAACCCACAAACGTAAGATATACTAAACCCCAAACGTACAAAAACTAATCACCAAACGTAAAATTTACTAACCCCCAAACGTAAGAATTACTAATCCCCAAACGTAAGATAATCTGAACTCCAAACGTATCAATTGCTAACCCCCAAACGTAAGAAATTTAACCCCCAAACGCAAGAATTACTAACCCCCAAACGTAAGAAATATAACCCCTAAACGTAAGAATTACTAACCCCCGAACGTAAGATAACTAAACCCAAACGTAAGAATTCCCAACCCCAAAACGTAAGAAATCTAACCCACAAACGTAAGAATTACTAACCCCCAAACGTATAAAATCTAACCCCCAAACGCAAGAATTACTAACCCACAAACGTAAGAAATATAACCCCTAAACGTAAGAATTACTAACCCCCGAACGTAAGAAAACTAAACCCAAACGTAAGAATTACAAACACCCAAACGTAAGAAACACTAACCCACAAACGTAAGAAACCTATCACCCAAACGTAAGAATTACCAACCCCTAAACGTAAGAATTACTATCCTCCAAACGTAAAAAAACTAACCCCCAAACTTAAGAATTACTATCCACCAAAGATAAGAAAACAAACCCCCAAACGTAAGAATTACTATCCCCTAAACGTAAGAAAACTAACCCCCAAACGTAAGAATAACTAACCCCCAAACATAAGAAAACTAACCTCCAAACGTAAGAATTACTAACCCCCTAACGTAAGAAAACTAACCCCCACACGTAAGAATTAATAACCCCCAAACGTAAAAAATCTAACCTACAAACATAAGAATTCCTATCCCCCAAACGTAAGAAAACTAACCCCCAAACGTAGGAATAACTAACCCCTAAACATAAGAAAACTAACCCCCAAACGTAAGATTTACTAACCCCCAAACGTAAGAAAACTAACCCACAAAGGTAAGATATACTAAACCCCAAACGTGAAAAAACTAATCACCAAATGTAACATTTACTTACCCCAAAACGTCAGAATAACTAACCCCCAAACATAAGAAATATAACCTCCAAACGTAAGAATTACTAACCCCCAAACGTAATAAATCTAACCTACAAACGTAAGAATTACTATCCCCCAAACGTACGACAACTAACCCCCAAACATAAGAATAACTAACCTCCAAACATAGGAAAACTAACCCCAAACGTAAGATTTACCAACCCCCAAACGTAAAAAAACAAACCCACAAACGTAAGAATAACGAACCCCCAATCATAAGAAAACTAACCCCAAAACGTAAGAATTACAAAACCCCAAACGTAAGAAAACTAGCCCACAAACGTAAGAATTACTAACTCCCACACGTAAGAAAACTAACCCTCAAACGTAAGAGATACTAAACCCCCAAACGTAAGATATCTAACCCCCAAACGTAAGAATTACTAAATCTCAAACGTAGGAAATCTAACCCTTAAACGTAAGAATTAGTAACCCCCAAACGTAAGAATTAACAACCCCCAAACGTAAAAAAACTAACCCCCAAACTTAAGATCTAGTAACCGCAAAACGTAAAAAAACTAACACACAAAAAAAAGAATTACTAACCCCAAAACGTGAAATAACTTATTACCAAACGTAACATTTACTAACCCCCAACATAAAAAATCTAACACCTGAACGTAAGAATTGCTAACCCCCAAACTTAAGAAAACTAACCCCCAAACGTAAGAATTGCTAACTACCAAACGTAAGAAATCTAACCCCCAAACGTTATCATTACTATCCCCCAAACGTAAGAAATCTAACCCCCAAACGTAAAAATTACAAACCCCCAAACGTAAGAATTACTAGTCCCTAAACGTAAGATAATCTGACCCCCAACCGTAAGAATTGCTAACCCCCAAAGGTAAGAAATTTAACCCCCAAACGCAAGAATTACTAACCCCTGAACGTAAGAAATCAAACCCCCAATTGTAAGAATTACTAACCCACAAACGTAAGAATTACCAAAACCCAAACGTAAAAAAACTAACCCCTTAATGTAAGAATTACTAACCGCCAAACGTACGAATTACTAACCCCCAAACATAAAAAAACTAACGCCAAAACGTAACAATTGTAGCCCCCAAACGTAAGAAATTTAACCCATAACGCAAGAATTACTAAGCCCCAAACGTAAGAAATCCAAGCCCCAAAAAAAGAATTACTAACCCCAAAAACGTAAGAGTTACCAACCCCCAAACGTAAGAAATCTAACCCCCAAACGTAAAAATTACTAACCCCCAAAGGTAAGAAATCTCACCCCTAAACGTAAGAATTACCAACCCCCAAACGTAAGAAAACTAACCCCAAAACGTAAAAACTCCAACCCCCAAATGCAAGAATTACTAACCCAAAATGAAGAAAACCAATCCCCAAACGTAAGAATTACCAACCCCAAAACGTAAGAAAACTAACCATAAAACATAAAAATTACTATCCCCCAAACGTAAGAATTACCAAAACCAAAACGTAACAAAACTAACCCCTAAATGTAAGAATTACTAACCGCCAAACGTACGAATTACTAACCCCCAAACATAAGAAAACTAACGCCAAAACGTAACAATTGTAGCCCCCAAACGTAAGAAATTTAACCCATAACGCAAGAATTACTAAGCCCCAAACGTAAGAAATCCAAGCCCCAAAAAAAGAATTACTAACCCCAAAAACGAAAGAGTTACCAACCCCCAAACATAACAAATCTAACCCCCAAACGTAAAAATTACTAACCCCCAAACGTAAGAAATCTCACCCCTAAACGTAAGAATTACCAACCCCAAAACGTAAGAATTACTAAACCCCAAACGTACCAAAACTAATCACCAAACGTAAAATTTACTAACCCCCAAACGTAAGAATTACTAATCCCCAAACGTAAGATAATCTGAACCCCAAAGGTAATAATTGCTAACCCCCAAACGTAAGAAATTTAACCCTCAAACGCAAGAATTACTAAACCCTAAACATAAGAAATATAACCCCTAAACGTAAGAATTACTAACCCCCGAACGTAAGAAAACTAAACCCAAACGTAAGAATTACAAACCCCCAAACGTAAGAAACACTAACCCACAAACGTAAGAAACCTATCACCCAAACGTAAGAATTACTATCCTCCAAACGTAAAAAACTAACCCCCAAACTTAAGAATTACTATCCACCAAAGATAAGAAAACAAACCCCCAAACGTAAGAATTACTATCCCCCAAACGTAAGAAAACTAACCCCCAAACGTAAGAATAACTAACCCCCAAACATAAGAAAACTAACCTCCAAACGTAAGAATTACTAACCCCCTTACGTAAGAAAACTAACCCCCAAACGTAAGAATTACTAACCCCCAAACGTAAAAAATCTAACCTACAAACGTAAGAATTCCTATCCCCAACGTAAGAAAACTAACCCCCAAACGTAAGAAAATTAACCCCCAAACGTAAGATTTCTAACCCCCAAACGTAAAAAAAAATAGCCCCTAACAGTAAGAATTACTAACTCCAAAATGTAAGAATTACTAAACCCCAAACGTAAGAAAACTAACCACTAAAGGTAAGAATTATTAATCCTCAAACGTAAGAATTACTAACCCCCAAACGTAAAAAAACTAACTTTCAAACTTAAGAATTACTAACCCCAAAACGTATAAAAACTAACCTTCAAACGTAAGAAATACTAACCCCCAAACGTAAGAATTACCAAACCCGAAACGTGAAAAATCTAACCCACAAACGTAAGAATTACTATCCCCCAAACGTAAGAAAACTAACCCCCAAACGTAAGAATAACTAACTCCCAAACCTAAGAAAACTAACCCCCAAACGTAGGAAATCTAACCCCCAAACGTAAGAAAACAAACCCACAAACGTAAGAATAACTAACCCCAAAACATAAGAAAACTAACCCCCAAACGTAAGAATTACCAACCCTCAAACGTAAGAAAACTAACCCCAAACAATAAGAATTACTAACTCCAAAACGTAAGAATTACTACACCTCAAGCGTAAGAAAACTAACCCCTAAACGTAAGAATTATTAACCCTCAAACGTAAGAATTACTAACCCCCAAACGTAAGAAATCTAACCCCTGAACGAACGAATTCCTAACCCTAAAACGTAAAAAAACTAACCCTTAAACTTAAGAATTAGTAACCCCCAAACGTAAGACAACTAACCCACAAACGTAAGAATTACTAACCCCAAAACGTAAGAAAACAAATCACCAAACGTAACATTTACTAACCCCAAAACATAAAAAATCTAACCTGTGAACTTAAGAATTACTAGCCCCCAAACTTAAGAAAACTAACCCCCAAACGTAAGAATTGCTCACTACCAAACGTAAAAAATCTAACCCCCAAACGTAATCATTACTAACCCCCAAACACAAGAATTACTAAACCCCCAAACGTAAGAATTACAAAACTTCAAACGTAACAAATCTAACCCCTAAAGGTATGAATTACTAACCCCCAAACGTAAGAATACTGACACCTAAACGTAATTACTAATCTAAAAACGTCAGAAAACTGACCCCTAAACTTAAATACTAACCCCCAAACGTACGAAAACTGACCCCTAAACGTAATTATTAACCCAAAAACGAAAGAAAACTGACCCCTAAACGTAAATACTAACCTCCAAACGTAAAAAACTGACTCCTAAACGTAAGAAAACGAACCCCTAAACGTAATTACTAGCCCCCAAACGTGAATAAACTGACCCCGAAACGTAATAACTAACCCCCAAACGTAAGAGAACTGACCCCTAAACGCAATTACTAACCCCCAAACGTAAGAAAACTGACATCTAAACGGAATTACTATCCCCCAAACATAAGAAGACTGACCCCTAAACGTAATTACTAACCCCCAAACGTAAGCAAACTGACCCCTAAACGTAATTACTAACCCCCAAACGTCAGAAAACTGACCCCTAAACGTAATTACTAACCCCCAAACGTAAGAAAACTGACCCCTAAACGTAATTACAAACCCCCAAACGTAAGAAAACTGACCCCTAAACGTAATTACTAACCCCCAAACGTAAGAAAACTGACCCCTAAACGTAATTACTAACCCCCAAACGTAAGAAAACTGACCCCTAAACGTAATTACTAACCCCCAAACGTAAGAACACTGACCCCTGAACGTAATTACTAACCCCCAAACGTGAGAAAACTGACTCCTTTACGTAATAACTAACCCCCAAACGTAAGAAAACTCACCCCTAAACGTAATTACTAACCCCCAAACGTAAGAAAACTGACCTCTAAACGTAATTTGCTAACCCCCAAACGTAAGAAAACTGACCCCTAAACGTAATTACTAACCCCCAAACGTAAGAAAACTGACCCTAAACGTAATTACTAACCCCCAAACGTAAGAAAACTGACCCTCAAAGGTAAACATCAACCCCCAAACGTAAGAACACTGAACCCTAAACGTAATTACTAACCCCCAAACGTAAGAGCACTGACCCCTAAACGTAATTACTAACCCCCAAACTTAAGAAAACTGACCCCTAAACGTAATTACTAACCCCCAAACGTAACAACACTGACCCCTAAACGTAATTACTAACCCCCAAACGTAAAATAACTGACCAGTAAACGTAATTACTAACTCCCAAACGTACGAAAACTGACCACTAAAGGTAAAAACTAACCCCCAAACGTAAGAACACTGACCCATAAACGTAATTACTAACCCCGAAACGTAAGAACACTGACCCCTAAACGTAATTATTAACCTCCAAACGTAAGAACACAGACCCCTAAACGTAATTACTAACCTCTAAACGTAAGAAAACTAACCCCTAAACGTAATTACTAACCCCCAAACGTAAGAAAACTGACCCCTAAACGTAATTACTAACCCCCAAACGTAAGAAAACTGACCCTGAAAGGTAAACATCAACCCCCAAACGTAAGAACACTGACCCCTAAACGTAATTACTAACCCCCAAACGTAAGAGCACTGACCCCTAAACGTAATTACTAACACCCAAACTTAAGAAAACTGACCCCTAAACGTAATTACTAACCCCCAAACGTAAGAAAACTAACCCCTTAACGTAATTACTAACCCCCAAACGTAAGAAAACTGACCCCTAAAGGTAAACACTAACCCATAAACGTAAGAACACTGACCCCTAAACGTAATTACTAACCCCCAAACGTAAGAACATTTAGCCCTAAACGTAATTACTAACCCCCAAACGTAAGAAAACTGACCCTCAAAGGTAAACATCAACCCCCAAACGTAAGAACACTGACCCCTAAACGTAATTACTAACCCCCAAACGTAAAATAACTGACCAATAAACGTAATTACTCACCCCCAAACGTAAGAAAACTGACCGTCACAGGTAAACTTCAACCCCCAAACGTAAGAACACTGACCCTTAAACGTAATTACTAACCGCCAAACGTAAGAACACTGAGCCCTAAACGTAATTACCGACCCCCAAACGTGAGAAAACTGACCCCTAAACGTAATTACTAACCCCCTAACGTAAGAAAACTGACCCTCAAAGGTAAACATCAACCCCCAAACGTAAGAACACTGACCCCTAAACGTAATTACTAACCCCCAAACGTAAGAACACTGAACCTAAACGTAATTACTAACCCCCAAACGTAAGAAAACTAACCCCTAAACGTAATTACTACCCCCCAAACGTAAGAAAACTGACCCCTAAAGGTAAACACTAACCCCCAAACGTAAGAACACTGACCCCTAAATGTAAATACTAACCCCCAAACGTTAGAAAACTGACCCTCAAAGGTAAACATCAACCCCCAAACGGAAGAACACTGACACCTAAACGTAATTACTAACCCCCAAACGTAAAATAACTGACCAGTAAACGTAATTACTAACTCCCAAACGTAAGAACACTGACCCCTAAACGTAATTACTAACCCCCAAACGTAAGAACACTGACCCCTAAACGTAATTACTAACCCCCAAACGTAAGAAAACTGACCCTCAAAGGTAAACATCAACCCCCAAACGTAAGAACACTGACCCCTAAACGTAATTACCAACCCCCAAACGTAAGAACACTGACCCCTAAACGTAATTACTAACCCCCAAACTTAAGAAAACTGACCCCTAAACGGAATTACTAACCCCCAAACGTAAGGAAACTAACTCCTTAACGTAATTGCTAACCCCCAAACGTAAGAAAACTGACCCCTAAAGGTAAACACTAACCCCCAAACGTAAGAACACTGACCCCTAAACGTAATTACTAACCCCCAAACGAAAGAAAACTAACCCTCAAAGGTAAACATCAACCCCCAAACGTAAGAACACTAACCCGTAAACGTAATTACTAACCCCCAAACGTAAGAACACTGACCCCTAAACGTAATTACTAACCCCCAAACTTAAGAAAACTGACCCCTTAACGGAATTACTAACCCCTAAACGTAAGAAAACTAACTCCTTAACGTAATTACTAACCCCCAAACGTAAAATAACTGACAAGTAAACGTAATTACTAACCCCCAAACGTACGAAAACTGACCACTAAAGGTAAAGACGAACCCCCAAACGTAAGAACACTGACCCATAAACGTAATTACTAACCCCGAAACGTAAGAACACTGACCCCTAAACGTAATTACCAACCCCCAAACGTAAGAACACTGACCCCTAAACGTAATTACTAACCCCCAAACTTAAGAAAACTGACCCCTAAACGGAAGTACTAACCCCCAAACGTAAGGAAACTAACTCCTTAACGTAATTGCTAACCCCCAAACGTAAGAAAACTGACCCCTAAAGGTAAACACTAACCCCCAAACGTAAGAACACTGACCCCTAAACGTAATTACTAACCCCCAAACGTAAGAAAACTAACCCTCAAAGGTAAACATCAACCCCCAAACGTAAGAACACTGACCCTCAAAGGTAAACATCAACCCCCAAACGTAAGAACACTGACCCCTAAACGTAATTATCAACCCCCAAACTTCAGAAAACTGACCCCTTAACGGAATTACTAACCCCTAAACGTAAGAAAACTAACTCCTTAACGTAATTACTAACCCCCAAACGTAAAATAACTGACCAGTAAACGTAATTACTAACCCCCAAACTTACGAAAACTGACCACTAAAGGTAAAGACGAACCCCTAAACGTAAGAACACTGACCCCTAAACGTAATCACCAACCTCTAAACGTAAGAAAACTGACCTCTAAACGTAATTACTTACCCCCAAACGTAAGAACACTGACCCCTAAACGTAATTACTAACCCCCAAACTTAAGAAAACTGACCCCTAAACGGAATTACTAACCCCCAAACGTAAGGAAACTAACTCCTTAACGTAATTGCTAACCCCCAAACGTAAGAAAACTGACCCCTAAAGGTAAACACTAACCCCCAAACGTAAGAACACTGACCCCTAAACGTAATTACTAACCCCCAAACGTCAGAACACTGACCCCTAAACGTAATTACTAACCCCCAAACGTAAGAAAACTGACCCTCAAAGGTAAACATCAACCCCCAAACGTAAGAACACTGACCCCTAAACGTAATTATCAACCCCCAAACTTCAGAAAACTGACCCCTTAACGGAATTACTAACCCCTAAACGTAAGAAAACTAACTCCTTAACGTAATTACTAACCCCCAAACGTAAAATAACTGACCAGTAAACGTAATTACTAACCCCCAAACGTACGAAAACTGACCACTAAAGGTAAAGACGAACCCCTAAACGTAAGAACACTGACCCCTAAACGTAATCACCAACCTCTAAACGTAAGAAAACTGACCTCTAAACGTAATTACTTACCCCCAAACGTAAGAACACTGACCCCTAAACGTAATTACTAACCCCCAAACTTAAGAAAACTGACCCCTAAACGGAATTACTAACCCCCAAACGTAAGGAAACTAACTCCTTAACGTAATTGCTAACCCCCAAACGTAAGAAAACTGACCCCTAAAGGTAAACACTAACCCCCAAACGTAAGAACACTGACCCCTAAACGTAATTACTAACCCGCAAACGTAAGAAAACTAACCCTCAAAGGTAAACATCAACCCCCAAACGTAAGAACACTAACCCGTAAACGTAATTACTAACCCCCAAACGTAAGAACACTGACCCCTAAACGTAATTACTAACCCCCAAACTTAAGAAAACTGACCCCTTAACGGAATTACTAACCCCTAAACGTAAGAAAACTAACTCCTTAACGTAATTACTAACCCCCAAACGTAAAATAACTGACAAGTAAACGTAATTACTAACCCCCAAACGTACGAAAACTGACCACTAAAGGTAAAGACGAACCCCCAAACGTAAGAACACTGACCCATAAACGTAATTACTAACCCCCAAACGTAAGAACACTGACCCCTAAACGTAATTACTAACCCCCAAACGTAAGAAAACTGACCCTCAAAGGTAAACATCAACCCCCAAACGTAAGAACACTGACCCCTAAACGTAATTACCAACCCCCAAACGTAAAAACACTGACCCCTAAACGTAATTACTAACCCCCAAACTTAAGAAAACTGACCCCTTAACGGAATTACTAACCCCTAAACGTAAGAAAACTAACTCCTTAACGTAATTACTAACCCCCAAACGTAAAATAACTGACAAGTAAACGTAATTACTAACCCCCAAACGTACGAAAACTGACCACTAAAGGTAAAGACGAACCCCCAAACGTAAGAACACTGACCCATAAACGTAATTACTAACCCCGAAACGTAAGAACACTGACCCCTAAACGTAATTACTAACCTCCAAACGTAAGAACACTGACCCCTAAACGTAATCACCAACCTCTAAACGTAAGAAAACTGACCCCTAAACGTAATTACTAACCCCCAAACTTAAGAAAACTGACCCCTAAACGTAATTACTAACCCTCAAACGTAAGAGAACTGACCCCTAAACGTAATTACTAACCCCCAAACGTAAGAAAACTGACCCGTAAACGTAATTACTAACCCCCAAACGTAAGAAAACTGACCCCTAAACGTAATTACTAATCCCCAAACGTAAAAACACTGACCCCTAAACGTAATTACTAACCCCCAAACGTAAGAAAACTAACCCCTAAACGTAATTACTAACCCCCAAACGTAAGAAAACTGACCCCTAAAGGTAAACACTAACCCCCAAACGTAAGAACACTGACCCCTAAACGTAATTACTAACCCCCAAACGTTAGAAAACTGACCCTCAAAGGTAGACATCAACCCCCAAACGTAAGAACACTGACCCCTAAACGTAATAACCAACCCCCAAACGTAAGAACACTGACCCCTAAACGTAATTACTAACCCCCAAACGTAAGAACACTGACCCCTAAACGTAATTGCTAACCTCCAAACGTAAGAACACTGACCCCTAAACATAATTACTAACTCTAAACCTAAGAAAACTGACCCCTAAACGTAATTACTAACCCAAAAAAGTAAAAAAACTAACCCTTAAACGTAATTACTAACCCCCTAACGTAAGAACACTGACCCCTAAACGTAATTACTAACACCCAACTATAAGAACACTGACCCCCAAACGTAAGAGAACTGACCCCTAAAGGTAAACACTAACCCCCAAACGTTAGAACACTGACCCCTAAACGTAATTACTAACCTCCAAACGTAAGAACACTGACCCCTAAACGCAATTACTAACCCAAAAACGTAAGAAAACTGACCCCTTAACGTAATTACTAACCCCCAAGCATAAGAACACTGACCCCTAAACGTAATTACTAACCTCCAAACGTAAGAACATTGACCCCTAAACGTAATTACTAACCCCCAAACGTAAGAACACTGACCCCTAAACGTAATTACTAACCCCTAAACGTAAGAAAACTGACCCCTAAACGTAATTACTAACCCCCAAACGTAAGAACACTGACCCCTAAACGTAATTACTAATCTCCAAACGTAAGAAAACTAACCCCTAAACGTAATTACTAACCCCCAAACGTAAGAAAACTGACCCCTAAAGGTAAACACTAACCCCCAAACGTAAGAACACTGACCCCTAAACGTAATTACTAACCCCCAAACGTTAGAAAACTGACCCTCAAAGGTAGACATCAACCCCCAAACGTAAGAACACTGACCCCTAAACGTAATAACCAACCCCCAAACGTAAGAACACTGACCCCTAAACGTAATTACTAACCCCCAAACGTAAGAACACTGACCCCTAAACGTAATTACTAACCCCCAAACGTCAGAACACTGACCCCTAAACGTAATTACTAACCCCCAAACGTAACAAAACTGACCCTCAAAGGTAAACATCAACCCCCAAACGTAAGAACACTGACCCCTAAACGTAATTACTAACCCCCAAACGTAAGAACACTGACCCCTAAACGTAATTACTAACCCCCAAACTTAAGAAAACTGACCCCTTAACGGAATTACTAACCCCTAAACGTAAGAAAACTAACTCCTTAACGTAATTACTAACCCCCAAACGTAAAATAACTGACCAGTAAACGTAATTACTAACCCCCAAACGTACGAAAACTGACCACTAAAGGTAAAGACGAACCCCTAAACGTAAGAACACTAACCCATAAACGTAATTACTAACCCCGAAACGTAAGAACACTGACCCCTAAACGTAATTACTAACCTCCAAACGTAAGAACACTAACCCCTAAACGTAATCACCAACCTCTAAACGTAAGAAAACTGACCCCTAAACGTAATTACTAACCCCCAAACGTAAGAAAACTGACCCCTAAACGTAATTACTAACCTCCAAACGTAAGAACACTGACCCCTAAACGTAATTCTCAAGCATGTTAAGGCATGGCTTAAGGCCATATCTGGGTAAAAAATAGAAACAATTATAACTCTGCATAAATTTACTGAAAGATCATCAAACTTGGTAGCGACACAGAACTTGATGACCTTAACTCACTTCCACCCTCGCAACCTAAAAATAGATGTCACGTGACCGGTTATGATTGTTTCTTTGCTCAAAAAGAAAATAGAAAATGGGGTGCCGAGTTTAGATATAATGAATATCGGTTAGAATGTTTCTCTTATTAAATGGTTATGCCTTATATGAATCTGTCCGGAATGGTTGACTCCAATATTTAGTTAACGGATTATTTAACAAAATAGGTCACGTGACTTATTAAACTTCCTAATAACATTATAATAAAATCAAAACTTATACCATTCAGGACAGATTCAGTTTTTTTATGATGTAAGGTACATACAAACATGCTATCCTCCGAGTCAGAACGAACAATTCTTGCCCCATCTGATAATTTATTTAAAGCGGAATTGTGACGTCATCAAACACGTGACCACTATTCTTATGCCCTAAGGAATCTAAAGTCGCTGTAATATGTCGATTACAAACTTATGGTCACTCTGGGTGATTAAAGAAAACATCGATTTCAAAGATGGGTAATCATAATTTCGCGGGGGGTCTTAAGTAAAGAATGAACCATGCTAACCCCCAAACGTAAGAGAACTGACCCCTAAAGGTAAAAACTAACCCCCAAACGTAAGAACACTGACCCCTAAACGTAATTGCTAACCTCCAAACGTAAGAACACTGACCCCTAAACATAATTACTAACTCTAAACCTAAGAAAACTGACCCCTAAACGTAATTACTAACCCAAAAAAGTAAAAAAACTAACCCTTAAACGTAATTACTAACCCCCTAACGTAAGAACACTGACCCCTAAACGTAATTACTAACACCCAACTATAAGAACACTGACCCCCAAACGTAAGAAAACTGACCCCTAAACGTAATTACTAACCCTCAAACGTAAGAGAACTGACCCCTAAACGTAATTACTAACCCCCAAACGTAAGAAAACTGACCCGTAAACGTAATTACTAACCCCCAAACGTAAGAAAACTGACCCCTAAACGTAATTACTAATCCCCAAACGTAAAAACACTGACCCCTAAACGTAATTACTAACCCCCAAACGTAAGAAAACTAACCCCTAAACGTAATTACTAACCCCCAAACGTAAGAAAACTGACCCCTAAAGGTAAACACTAACCCCTAAACGTAAGAACACTGACCCCTAAACGTAATTACTAACCCCCAAACGTTAGAAAACTGACCCTCAAAGGTAGACATCAACCCCCAAACGTAAGAACACTGACCCCTAAACGTAATAACCAACCCCCAAACGTAAGAACACTGACCCCTAAACGTAATTGCTAACCCCCAAACGTAAGAAAACTGACCCCTAAACGTAATTACTAACCCCCAAACGTCAGAACACTGACCCCTAAACGTAATTACTAACCCCCAAACGTAACAAAACTGACCCTCAAAGGTAAACATCAACCCCCAAACGTAAGAACACTGACCCCTAAACGTAATTACTAACCCCCAAACGTAAGAACACTGACCCCTAAACGTAATTACTAACCCCCAAACTTAAGAAAACTGACCCCTTAACGGAATTACTAACCCCTAAACGTAAGAAAACTAACTCCTTAACGTAATTACTAACCCCCAAACGTAAAATAACTGACCAGTAAACGTAATTACTAACCCCCAAACGTACGAAAACTGACCACTAAAGGTAAAGACGAACCCCTAAACGTAAGAACACTAACCCATAAACGTAATTACTAACCCCGAAACGTAAGAACACTGACCCCTAAACGTAATTACTAACCTCCAAACGTAAGAACACTAACCCCTAAACGTAATCACCAACCTCTAAACGTAAGAAAACTGACCCCTAAACGTAATTACTAACCCCCAAACGTAAGAAAACTGACCCCTAAACGTAATTACTAACCTCCAAACGTAAGAACACTGACCCCTAAACGTAATTCTCAAGCATGTTAAGGCATGGCTTAAGGCCATATCTGGGTAAAAAATAGAAACAATTATAACTCTGCATAAATTTACTGAAAGATCATCAAACTTGGTAGCGACACAGAACTTGATGACCTTAACTCACTTCCACCCTCGCAACCTAAAAATAGATGTCACGTGACCGGTTATGATTGTTTCTTTGCTCAAAAAGAAAATAGAAAATGGGGTGCCGAGTTTAGATATAATGAATATCGGTTAGAATGTTTCTCTTATTAAATGGTTATGCCTTATATGAATCTGTCCGGAATGGTTGACTCCAATATTTAGTTAACGGATTATTTAACAAAATAGGTCACGTGACTTATTAAACTTCCTAATAACATTATAATAAAATCAAAACTTATACCATTCAGGACAGATTCAGTTTTTTAATGATATAAGGTACATACAAACATGCTATCCTCCGAGTCAGAACGAACAATTCTTGCCCCATCTGATAATTTATTTAAAGCGGAATTGTGACGTCATCAAACACGTGACCACTATTCTTATGCCCTAAGGAATCTAAAGTCGCTGTAATATGTCGATTACAAACTTATGGTCACTCTGGGTGATTAAAGAAAACATCGATTTCAAAGATGGGTAATCATAATTTCGCGGGGGGTCTTAAGTAAAGAATGAACCATGCTAACCCCCAAACGTAAGAGAACTGACCCCTAAAGGTAAAAACTAACCCCCAAACGTAAGAACACTGACCCCTAAACGTAATTGCTAACCTCCAAACGTAAGAACACTGACCCCTAAACATAATTACTAACTCTAAACCTAAGAAAACTGACCCCTAAACGTAATTACTAACCCAAAAAAGTAAAAAAACTAACCCTTAAACGTAATTACTAACCCCCTAACGTAAGAACACTGACCCCTAAACGTAATTACTAACACCCAACTATAAGAACACTGACCCCCAAACGTAAGAGAACTGACCCCTAAAGGTAAACACTAACCCCCAAACGTTAGAACACTGACCCCTAAACGTAATTACTAACCTCCAAACGTAAGAACACTGACCCCTAAACGCAATTACTAACCCAAAAACGTAAGAAAACTGACCCCTTAACGTAATTACTAACCCCCAAGCATAAGAACACTGACCCCTAAACGTAATTACTAACCTCCAAACGTAAGAACATTGACCCCTAAACGTAATTACTAACCCCCAAACGTAAGAACACTGACCCCTAAACGTAATTACTAACCCCTAAACGTAAGAAAACTGACCCCTAAACGTAATTACTAACCCCCAAACGTAAGAACACTGACCCCTAAACGTAATTACTAATCTCCAAACGTAAGAAAACTGACCCCTAAACGTAATTACTAACCCCCAAACGTAAGAAAACTGACCCCTAAAGATAAACACTAACCCCCAAACGTAAGAACACTGACCCCTAAACGTAATTAACAACCCCCAAACGTAAGAAAACTGACCCCTTAACGTAATTACTAACCCCCAAACGTAAGAAAACTGACCCCTAAAGATAAACACTAACCCCCAAACGTAAGAACACTGACCCCTAAACGTAATTAACAACCCCCAAACGTAAGAACACTGACCCCTAAACGTAATTACTAACCCAAAAAGGTAAGAAAACTGACCCCTAAACGTAATTATTAATCCTCAAACGTAAGCAAACTGACCCCTAAACGTAATTACTAATCCCAAAATGTACGAAAACTGACCCTTAAACGTAAACACTAACCCCCAAACGTAAGAACACTGACCCCTTAACGTAATTACTAACCCGCAAACGTAAGAACACTGACCCCTAAATGTAATTACTAACCCCCAAACGTAGGAGAACTGACCCCTAAACCTAACTGCTAACCCCCGAACGTAAGAAAACTGACCTCTAAACGTAATTACTAACCCCTAAACATAGGAAAACTTACCCCTAAACGTAATTACTAACCCCCAAACGTAAGAAAACTGTCCTACAAACGTAATTACTAAACCCCAAAGGTAGGAAAACTGCCCCATAAACGTAATTATCAACCCCCAAACGTACGAAAACTGACCCCTAAACGTAATTGCTAACCTCAAAAGTAGAAAAACTAACCCCTAAACCTAATTACTAACCCCCAAACGTAAAAAAACGGAGCCCTAAACGTAGGAAAACTGATCCCTAAACGTAATTACTAACCCCCAAACTTAAGAAAACTGATCCCAAAACGTAATTACTAACCCCCAGACGTAGGAAAACTGACCCCTAAACGTAATTACTAACGCATAAACGTAGGAAAACTGACCCCTAAACGTATTTACTAACCCCCAAACTTAAGAAAACTGATCCTAAAAAGTTATTACTAACCCCCAGACGTAGGAAAACTGACCCCTAAACGTAATTACTAACACATAAACGTAGGAAAACTGAACCCTAAACCTAATTATTAATCCCCAAACCTAAGAAATAAACCTTCAAACGTAAGAATTACTAACCCCAAAACGTAAGAAAGCTAACCCCTACACGTAAGAATTACTAACCCCTAAACGTAAGAAAACTAACCCCCAAATGTAAGAATTACTAACCCCTAAACGTAAGACAAGTAACCCCCAAAACGTAAGAAAACTAACCCCCAAACGTAAGAAATCTAACATACAAAGTTAAAAATTACTAACTCCAAAACGTAAGAATTACTAACCCCAAAACGTAAGAAAACTAACCCAAAACGTAAGAAATCTAACCCCCAAACGTAAGAATTACTAACCCCAAAACGTAGGAGACCTAACCCCGAAACGTAAGAATTACTAACCCCCAAATGGAAGAAAAGTAACCCCCAAGCGTAAGAATGACTAATTCCCAAACGTAAGAAAACTAACCTCCAAACGTAAGAATTACTAACCCCCAAATGTGAGAAATATAACCCCCAAACGTAATAATTACTAACCCCCAATCGTAACAAAACTAACCCCTAAACGTAAGAATTACTAACCCCTAAACGTAAGAATACTAAAGCCCAAACGTAAGATAGCTAACACCCAAACGTAAGAATTACTAACTTCCAAGCGTAAGAAATCTAACCCACAAACATAAGAATTACTAACCCCCAAAGGTCAGAAATCTAACCCCCAAACGTAAGAAAACTAACATACAAACGTAAGAATTGCTAACCCCCAAACGTAAGAAATCTACCCCTAAACGTAAGAATTACTAACCTCCAAACGTAAGAAAAGTAATCCCCAAACGTAAGAATTACTAACCCCTAAAGGTAAGAAAACTAACCCCCAAAATATAAGAATTACTAATCCGCAAACGTACGAAAACTAACCTCCAAACGTACAAATTACTAACCCCCAAACGTAAGAAATCTAACCCCAAAACGTAAGAATTACTGACCCTTAAACGAAAGAAAACTAACCCCCAAACGTGAGAAAACTAACCCCCAGACGTAAGAATTACTAACCCTTAACGTAAGAAATCTAACCCCCAGACGTAAGAATTACTAACCCTCAACCGTAAGAAATCAAACCCCCAAACGTAAGAATTTCTAACCCCCAAACGTAAGAATTCTAAACCCCAAACGTAAGACTTACTATCCCCAAAACGTAAGAATTACTAACCCCCAAACGTAAGAATTACTAACCCTTAAACGTAAGTAAACTTACTCCAAAACGTAAGATTTACTAACCCCAAACGTAAGAAATGTAACCCCCAAACGTAAGAATTACTTACCCCAAACGTCAGAAAACTAACCCCCAAATGTAAGAATTACTAACCCCCAACCGTAAGAAATCTTGCCCCCAAACTTAAGAATTACTAACCCCCAAACGTAAGAAAACTAACCTCTAAAGGTAAGAATTACTAACCACCAAACGTAAGAAAACAAACCTCCAAAGGTCAGAAATCTAACCTCCAAACGTAAGAATTACTAACCTCCAAACGTAAGAAATCTAACCTCCAAACGTAAGATCTCTAACCCCCAAACTTAAGAATTACTAACCCCCAAACGTAAGAAAACTAACCCCTAAGCGTAAGAATTACTAACCCCCAAACGTAAGAAAACTAACCCCCAAACGTAAGAATTACTAACCCCCAAACGTAAGAAATGTAACCCCCAAACATAATAATTACTAACCCCCAAACATAAGAAAACTAACCTCCAAACGTAAGATTTACTAACCCCAAACGTAAGAAATGTAACCCCCAAACGTAAGAATTACTTACCCCAAACGTAAGAAATCTAACCCCCAAATGTAAGAATTACTAACCCCCAACCGTAAGAAATCTTGCCCCCAAACTTAAGAATTACTAACCCCCAAACGTAAGAAAACTAACCTCTAAAGGTAAGAATTACTAACCACCAAACGTAAGAAAACAAACCTCCAAAGGTCAGAAATCTAACCTCCAAACGTAAGAATTACTAACCTCCAAACGTAAGAAATCTAACCTCCAAACGTAAGATCTCTAACCCCCAAACTTAAGAATTACTAACCCCCAAACGTAAGAAAACTAACCCCTAAGCGTAAGAATTACTAACCCCCAAACGTAAGAAAACTAACCCCCAAACGTAAGAATTACTAACCCCCAAACGTAAGAAATGTAACCCCCAAACATAATAATTACTAACCCCCAAACATAAGAAAACTAACCTCCAAACGTAAGAATTACTAACTCTCAAACGTAAGAATACTAACCTCTAAAGGTAAGAATTACTAACCACCAAACGTAAGAAAACAAACCTCCAAACGTAAGAAATCTAACCTCCAAACGTCAGAATTACTAACCTCCAAACGTAAGAAATCTAACCCCCAAACGTAAGAATTACTAACCCCCAAACGTAAGAATTACTAACCCTTAAACGTAAGTAAACTTACTCCAAAACGTAAGATTTACTAACCCCAAACGTCAGAAAACTAACCCTAAAACGTAAGAAATCTAACCCCCAAATGTAATTACTAACCCCCAACCGTAAGAAATCTTGCCCCCAAACTTAAGAATTACTAACCCCCAAAGGTAAGAAAACTAACCTCTAAAGGTAAGAATTACTAACCACCAAACGTAAGAAAACAAACCTCCAAAGGTAAGAAATCTAACCTCCAAACGTAAGAATTACTAACCTCCAAACGTAAGAAATCTAACCTCCAAACGTAAGATCTCTAACCCCCAAACTTAAGAATTACTAACCCCCAAACGTAAGAAAACTAACCCAAAAACGTAAGAATTACTAACCCCGAAACGTAAGAAATCTAACCCCCAAACGTAAGAAAACTAACCCCTAGGCGTAAGAATTACTAACCCCCAAACGTAAGAAATTTAACCCCCAAACGTAAGAATTACTAACCCCCAAACGTAATAATTACTAACCCCCAAACATAAGAAAACTAACCCCCAAACGTAAGAATTACTAACCCTTAAACGTAAGAATACTAACCTCTAAAGGTAAGAATTACTAACCTCCAAACGTAAGAAATCTAACCCCCAAACGTAAGATCTCTAACCCCCAAACGTAAGAATTACTAACCCCCAAAAGTAAGAAAACTAACCCCAAAACGTAAGAATTACTAACCCTGAAACGTATGAATTCTAACCCCCAAAAGGAAGAATTACTAACCCCCAAAGGTAAGAAAACTAACCCCCAAGCGTAAGAATGACTAATTCCCAAACGTAAGAAAACTAACCTCCAAACGTAAGAATTACTAACCCCTAAATGTGAGAAATATAACCCCCAAACGTAATAAATACTAATCCCCAATCGTAAGAAAACTAACCCCGAAACGTAAGAATTACTAACCCCTAAACGTAAGAATACTAAACCCCAAACGTAAGAAAGCTAACACCCAAACGTAAGAATTACTAACTCCCAAGCGTAAGAAATCTAACCCACAAACAAAAGAATTACTAACCCCCAAAGGTCAGAAATCTAACCCCCAAACGTAAGAATTACTAACCTCCAAACGTAAGAAAACTAATCCCCAAACGTAAGAATTACTAACCCCTAAACGTAAGAAAACTAACCCCCAAAATGTAAGAATTACTAATCCCCAAACGTACGAAAACTAACCTCCAAACGTACAAATTACTAACCCCCAAACGTAAGAAATCTAGCCCCAAAACGTAAGAATTACTGACCCTTAAACGAAAGAAAACTAACCCCCAAACGTGAGAAAACTAACCCCCAGACGTAAGAATTACTAACCCCTAACGTAAGAAATCTAACCCCCAGACGTAAGAATTACTAACCCTCAACCGAAAGAAATCTAACCCCCAAACGTAAGAATTACTAACCCCCAAACGTAAGAATTCTAAACCCCAAACGTAAGACTTACTATCCCCAAAACGTAAGAATTACTAACCCCCAAACGTAAGAAATACTAACCCTTAAACGTAAGTAAACTTACTCCAAAACGTAAGAATTACTAACCCCCAAACGTAAGAAATGTAACCCCCAAACGTAAGAATTACTAACCCCAAACGTCAGAAAACTAACCCTAAAACGTAAGAAATCTAACCCCCAAATGTAAGAATTACTAGCCCCCAACCGTAAGAAATCTTGCCTCCAAACTTAAGAATTAGTAACCCCCAAACGTAAGAAAACTAACCTCTAAAGGTAAGAATTACTAACCACCAAACGTAAGAAAACAAACCTCCAAAGGCAAGAAATCTAACCTCCAAACGTAAGAATTACTAACCTCCAAACGTAAGAAATCTAACCTCCAAACGTAAGAATTACTAACCCCCACACGTAAGAAAACTAACCCAAAAACGTAAGAATTACTAACCCCAAAACGTAAGAAATCTAACTTCAAACGTAAGAAAACTAACCCCTAAGCGTAAGAATTACTAACCCCCAAACGTAAGAAAACTAACCCCCAAACGTAAGAATTACTAACCCCCAAACATAAGAAAACTAACCCCCAAACGTAAGAATTACTAACCCTCAAACGTAAGAATACTAACCTCTAAAGGTAAGAATTACTAACCACCAAACGTAAGAAAACAAGCCTCCAAACGTAAGAAATCTAACCTTCAAACGTAAGAATTACTAACCTCCAAACGTAAGAAATCTAACCCCCAAACGTAAGATCTCTAACCCCCAAACGTAAGAATTACTAACCCCCAAAAGTAAGAAAACTAACCCCAAAACGTAAGAATTACTAACCCTGAAACGTATGAATTCTAACCCCCAAACGTAGGAATTACTAACCCCCAAACGTAAGAAAACTAACCCCCAAGCGTAAGAATTACTAATCCCCAAACGTACGAAAACTAACTCCCAAACGTAAGAATTACTAACTCCCAAACG
>NW_028145470.1:720000-822500 GCF_977016875.1 Pavona decussata | reverse complement strand
TATGCTCCAATATATTAGAAGGAAGGTCGTACAAGCAATGACCTGTCAATGCTAACAAAAAGGGGATATTACATAGAACAATCTCATTGCAATTATGTTCACATCTACTAGCCTAGTTTATCGAAAGTCTTCTGTTTTTCATCAAACATTGGTTAAATAAAACTATCGGAATCAAGCATTCGAAAAACAATATTCGCAATGAAATGAATGCGGCTCACCTGAATTCACTTGTCGCTGCTCAACAGCACTTTCTTGGCGTTCTCTGTTTGATACAGAAGAAAATAAATAGTGTTACAATAAGTTATAAGTATTTTATAAATGATTTTTTTAGATTGAGTTTCAATTATGATAGCACAAGTATTTTTATAAACTTACAGTCAACCCAGGTCACGCGTGAATAGTATTTCCAAGAATGAAACGAACATTCGAATTTCTCTTTGTAATGGCCGACGTGTGAATGGAATGTTAGACATTTCTCTGGAAATCGTTCCGAAAAAGACGCATTAACTGAAAAATAGATTCAAAATACTTGGGAAACAATTGTTATTCTTGAAATATTCAATTTTGCAATGCAAAGAAAAATTCATAGCTTTATACCGTCAATAAGCTAGGGAATTTATACGGGAACTCTGAAATCTCGTTGGTGATTTTCAAAACTGACATGGAAATTTTAAAACACCGTTCAGATTTCAAAAATATCGTTCACGCGTGACCTGGGTTGACTGTAAAACAATCACCCAAACTCACTCACCGTGTTTCATCCTCATCAGGACGTTCATTTTGGCGCCTTTCGTTACTTTGTTGTTGACTTAAAGTCTGTTCAGACTCTGAAAGTTGGTCAATGGGAAAATGATGTCATGATAAGCCTTTTGGTGTGATTATTGATGTAAATCTATACCTGAGGAAACGTCATTGATAAAGCAAGAAGTGATTGTCCAGTTAAGCCCAACCCGTACAGATAGTTTATGATAAACTTCCAGGCACGTTGTAAAAGTATTACACAACACAACTCGTGGCCCTCGGCGCGCGGCATAAGCTGTAGCTGCTGTAGGGCAGCAAACCAAGTTTACAGTAAATAACAAATAAAAATAGTCCAATAAATAATATAATACATTTTCATTTTAATTTACCGTGCTCTACTAGCTTTAGCCGGAGGTTCGCCTTCGGTTGAGATGTTCTCTTCTGTTACTCTGAAAATAACATTAAATTGAAATTGTTGAAATATGATGAATATGAATCAATTTAATGCAATAATAATTTTACTCACTGTTTCTTTGTAAAAAAGCCAGCTATCGAGCGCTGCATCCTGGATAGAGGAGCAAAAGCTAAGAGTAATAAACAGTATCTAGAAATCGAAATCGCACGTCGTCGGAATGGCAGAGTAGACAAACCTGAGCTGGATGATGACAACGCAGGCACGGCGGAAAAACCGCTGATTGGCTGAAACATCCGTTAACTTAGAGCATGCTCTAACACTTTCCGCTGACCATATGCAGGTGCACATGAGTTCGAAAAGGTATGGACATTGCAAACTACTGCCTCGAACTGCGATGATTACTGTGGATTTTCCCCATCTAGGGACTTCTACTTTTCGTAGTGAATGCGGATTAAGCAAAAGTAAGTATGTTGCAAGTCTTATCCTGGTTTTATCGCTTTCTGCGAGCGTCATTTTTCTTTTGTCGGTTGGAGCCGTTGTTCTGCTGTCGTGTTCATTCAGACTCTGCATGATTTTTTTTTTCTGCTGCAGCTACTGGTTTACAGATGACTTGACACAGAAGAATTGAAAGGTAAAGCAAGTTTTCTTTACAACTTTATTAGCAAGTTTCGGGCATTAAATTGCCTGTTATATCTTGACTTGCTTCTGGGAACAGAGCCGTTTGGTTTTCGTTCACCATCTTAACATAAGCTTCATAATTAAATAAGCGACGAAATCGACACTATAAGCTTCATTTTAATATTTAGTGCATGTTGTGAATGTCTGAAAAGCGCAGCCAACCTATGTTTATCCCGGGTATCAGTGAGTCATTTCATTTTTCGTTTGAATATATTTTCTAGCTTGTGTTGTTCATATGTTCTTTTGAAAAATACATTTTGCAATGGCGCGCAAAAGAATCTGATACGATAGATACAGTCGCTTTTTTGTTGTTGTTGCTAATATTGAAATAAACTAATGGCTTGATTCTCAAAGAGTTTTGAAATGTATAAATCTTTAGCAAAACTTTTCTGACCTGAAAACAGACTTTTTTGCAGTTCAGTTACATTTATAGTTAAGTTAAGTTTTAAGTATCGTGGGAAAACTACGTTCTTTTCCTTTGTACATCCAAAATATATGTAGATTGAATTTTGTAAATGAAACCTTAAGCTGAGTAGTTGGAATCGACAAAAGTTCCATCAAATCAATGATGTTCATAACCTACATATTGTAAGTTGGTCCACTTGAGAATTAAATGTCTATTTATCAGTAGATCAATCACTTTATGTGAGTGTCACTAAGTTTATAAAGTAGCAGTTATACACCTCTAAATGTTACAATAAAATAAATTGCAAATTTATATTAAAGTTCAGCTACTTTGGCAGTACCAGTTCATATTAATTTCAACTTTAAAACAATATTTTAAATTCTGCTATGTTGTCGCAGATCAATGTGTTACAACAAATTGGGACAACAGCACGGTTAAACTGATTGACAGTTACATTTTAATGTTTGTTGTTCTTATATTTCTGTTTATGCTCATGCCTTTATGACTAAGGAAGATTGATCTTTATTGTTACCGACAGGCAAACACCACCTATCTGTGTGTGGCTTGATGTTGGGTCAGCCCCCCTTTGGTCCTGCAGACCCTTCCACATGTGGGACACACATGGCCACTGTGAACATTTACTGTTACCGCTTCAGATCTGCTGGAGGTTGCAGGTTTGGAATTTCTGTTGCTGTACTGAAATAAATCTGCCTTTTTTTCTTGAGTTCAATAACCACACAAATAGTTCAAAAACCACACATCAGTTCAGTGACAGTAGACCTTAAAATTAAAAGATTTTCTTTTCTGTTTAATTCAATAGTTCAATAACCACACAACCAGTTCAAAAACCACACATCAGTTCAGTGACAGCAGATTTAAATATGAAAAGAGGGGTTTGGAGAGGGCTTTAGTGGGGTGAGGTCCACATCTAGAGCTTGCAGAAAGAACAAATAAAACTAAATAGTATCTATATATTACAAGCATTGTCAACAAGTTTACATTCTTTGGAAAATCCATCGCCCTCTTACCCAATGTTTTTCTCTATAACCATATTTGGCATACGTTGGTCAATAATGCAGCCTGCTCTGGTGCTTCTGTCCGCTTCTTGCTTGTCAATGATGCAGATTATTTGGTCCGCTGACAACCTTGTAATAATCTAGAAGTCCCAGTGGCACTATGAAAAAACAATTTTTCCTTCCTGTCTGTGTATTCATATTATTCTGATTTGATATCAGCTGTGCAATAATGCAGTGCCTTCTTGTTTTTAACTAGCTCTCTTTCTTGCTCTGCAAAATTGCTAAAGTTTCCAATGTTTATCTTGTTTGTAAGTTTCATAATAGTTCTATTCAAAGAAGGTTCAAAAAACCCATAAACATACCAACACCAACTCTATCTCACCTTACTCATTAAATACAAAGGAAAAAATAAATCGATATATATCAATGTATATTATGTTATATTAATAGGGTTTTTATGTTATACTATTATGGTTTAAATGAAATTTTTTGGGACTAAATGTTTTAAATAATTACTGGTTGATTAAACTATTTTCTTTTCTTTTATTTTAGAGATTTAAAAGATTACTCAATAGGAAATTGACTGGCAAATCCCCCCAGGATATGGCAAGGAAGAAGCAAATGACAAATTGAAGAAAGTGATTAAAGACTGAGAACAATAACATGTGATGGCAGTTCTGTTACATGATTTATTACAAATTTCTTTGTCTAATGAATGCTTGCTGATTAAAATTTATTGTTTTCACAGTGTGATTTTTTATGATAATGTAGTCACATGGTCTAAAATTTGGTGTTTACAAAGTGTGATTTTTTATGATAATGTAGTCACATGGTCTAAAATTTGGTGTTTACAAAGTGTGATTTTTTATGATGATGTAGTCACACGGTCTAAAATTTGGTCAGCCAAGCGGTCTAGCTGACCAGCCATAAGTCGAAGCTGGGCAGCCACTCGCTTGGCCTCTACCACAGTTTTTTTCACTTTTTTCGCTTTTAGTTTTAATTGCTCTTCTTGGCTTTGGATTTTTGCTTCCAGTGAGAGTAGTTTCCTCTCCCTTTACGTTTCCCTCCGATTAGTGTGTACCTTTCACTTCTCGGGAGGCTTGTGCAGTTCATGGTTGGTAACCCAAGGGTCCTGGTCCAGAAAGTCGAGGTGATTTTTGCACAGAAATGTACCCAGGCTGTAGTGAGGCAACTCACTCAAAACATTGGTCAACCTTCTCGGACAGGGCGTGAAGTACGAGCTGTTACTACAATTTGTTTCACCCTTAAAGCAGCAGCTTGTTTCATTTCGTACTTGAAGCCGTTTTACATGGTTTCGGCGAAGCCAAACTGACCTTGTAAAGCCACAAACAACTGCTTCTTGGCCAGTTATTAGGCCAAGTGTACCGGAACACTGGGGCTGTACTCGCACAAATTTTCCATTTGGAATTGGGTATTTACAGCTCGCTTATTTAACCCATTACGCAAGTTAAAAATCCCAGATATTCGGACAGTCGGATTGAAAGGGCTGTTTTGCCGGCTTTTTTAAAATTAGTGACGGTTACCGGCGACGATTGTGGCGGGAAAAATATAAACACCCGCGGCATCAGATATTCCCGGGCTTAAACGGGGCTTAAACCGGACGTCGTACGATGGAAGGTCATGCAAGAGCCGCAAATTGTCGCGGAAGAGAAAGGTTTATTGAACCTTATTTTATTTCTTGCCGTTAATTTGAACTGGTAATGGGTTTACATCGTAGGTGATTGCTCAAGCTGTTGTATTGTTCAGATCTCAGATCAACTGAGATGGCTTGCACGAAGACCATACATTGTCGTACGATGTGCCTCGAGCTCACCGACGGAAAGAAATATGAAAATGTGTATGTTCGCCTTTCGCGATTTTTTTTCGCCTTCAATATTTTGTTCCCCTGTTTTTAACGTTTGTGTACCTCATTTTATAGCCTTAAGTATTCCAAAACATTCTTAAGTTTTTAAATTTTGTGTTGTGCGCTCACCGTCGAGAACCTGACGTTCAGTCAAGTAAGGTCGCGTGTTTCGACAAAGAAAAGAGGCCTTTAATTTACTGCCAAAGTTATGAAAACTGCGATACTCCTTTTCGAGGAATCCTATTTCATGAATATTGAATTACTTTTGCATTGCTTGCCGTATCTGTTGAGTTATAGTAGTGAAAAGTTCGTAATTTTTCAAGCTTTGTTGAGCCGCTGCGGACAGGTCAGCGGATAGTAAAAATACCCGCGAAATGAGCAGCCAATCAGCGGTTTTTCCGCCGTGCCGACAACGCAACGTCGCTAAAGCATGGAAACGAGGTGTTTTTGGATTACATGCTGGACAGTGTGGTTGTGGGCTCAGAATGAACAAATAGCAGTCGTCGCTTATGCACATTCTCCACCTCAATCAGAGAAATCAGAGAAATCAAATATTATTTCAATATATGAGGGATAAGGAAAAAAAGAAAGAAGGGGGCTCAGAAAAAGGGGGGGGGGGGGGGGTGAAAATTCACCCATTTCACCTCCCCTGGATCCGCCCCTGCTCCAGATGGCATAAGCGAACCGCGGGCCGAAATCTCGTGGTGCATCGTCATGGTACAACGCTCCGGCAAACCGTCCAGAGGTACCGCTGTCTGCTGTACTGCTGTATTTTTCTCTCTTTTTCAGCCATTTTGACATTAAGGTCGGCAAGTCGCCCGAAAACATCGTAGGGAAAGAAGCGTTTCATTCATGTCTCTTGTTATGTCCTTGTCAAATTGTCGACGGGCATTGTGTACCATTCATAGCCTTTAAGCCAATTCTGCACATTAAACACGTTCTCTTGAAAATATAACATCGATAAATACATTTGTAACGCGCAAGGAGGATTGCAACCCTTAGGTGTCCAAGATCAAGGGCCTGTTTCACAGGAAATTCCTCTGCGAATCTTTTCAGACTTTCGGGAAAAAGTAAAGGCGACATGAAACAATTACGGTACAGCAGGATATTAAAATTCGGGAAATTCGAAGTCTTTTCCGTGAATGTCACCGAAAAATTGTAGGATATTTCCTTATTCTTGGTTTTCACATGACGTCATAAAAAACTGAAATTCATAATTAAACACAATTTTGGGTTTTTATCTTCATCACATATAAGAAAATCTAAATTTCCATCGGCTTGCTTGTTTTCAGCAGGATAGCATTCTTTGTTTTGAAAATAGAGCAGTCTGAATTTTAGATTTTTGCGCAGTGCGTGACAGAACGATTGCTGCTCTAACTGATATCACGTACAAAACATCGATTCGCCTCGTGTTTTTTTTAGGTCTGATCAGCTAACATGTAATAGAAGCGTTAATGTCAATGTGTGAAAGTTCAGCAGAGAGAAGAAAGGCTTTGAAATAGCCAAGGTAAACGCCAGATGTTTTTACTGGTTTCCGGCCGCCATGCTGGTGCCCATCAGACGGGGCACCAACATGGCGTCCCATACTAAACTCTGTAATTTTCCGTGGTACATTTTCTCCAATAACTCGATTAGGCGATATCGCACAGCCCTGTGGCTTTCACACGTTGTTTATGTATCACTCTTCCACAACATATCAATTTCTTGACTTTATCTATTGAATGGTTGAGGATTTTATTTTTTCACTTGCGTGACGATGTGTGAGGTGAAAACCACCTATTGGACAAAAATGCTTGGAGAGGCCCATGTGTATTTTACGGCCTTTTGGAGTGGAAAAAAAGCGCTGGTCATGTTCTGTGTAAAATAGTTCGCGGGAATTAAGATTTCTGTTTTGCTGATATATGATAATAACAATAAAATTGTAATAATAATAATAATAATAATAATAATAATAATAATAATAATAATAATAATAATAATCTCTTTATTAACATATTCAAAGGTATTTACAGTTTAAAAGTTCTAATTTTAAAATATCCAACTCACAAAAAATTTGCTTAGAAAAGTTTGACGCATTAAAAAATAATTAACAATAAAGCTTAAATTATGCCAGAAAATCAGCCAGTAAAAATTCAGAGTAAAAATCTCAAAACACACGTGTTTGGTTGAAAATGTTTAACTTGTGACAGCATCTCGTTTCTGGAAAAAAAAAATTCTGTTTAAATTTGAGCAGCGTAAAATAATTGGACTATTGCAATTAGACTCTGTAAGCTTTACACACACTTTTAGATGCAAATTTAAGAGTTTTTGCACATCTTTCCTAAACTATAGCCTGAGAAACAAGGTTATGATGTTTCGAGGCAGAGCGTGGGGTTCACGAATTCAGGGTTAGGGGCTTGCGTTCATTGTTAGAGACGTGAGTTTTTATCGCTTTACGGCAGCGTTGACTTGGCAAGCATTTCCTTAGGATTGAGAGCAGCGTCGTCACGGTTGTGCGCGGACAGAAAGCGGACAGAGAACGCCGTAGAAAAGCTTGCTATGCGGAAGACTCTCTTTACTGTGGCTAATTAAGCTTGAACTCAAATGATAAAACTAAGTTTTCTCATTCTTAGAATGAACAACAAAAGATGGCATGGAAAATGTCATGAATATAACGGTTGATCTTGTGGTTGTACTGGATCATAATTCGTCATCTTTCAGGAAGGAATATTGGCCCTTATTAGCGTGCCTTTTTCCCGTTCAGGCGCTTAGCCAAGTAAAATTCAATGCTTTTATAATTTGTAAAGCCTTTGATTAACTTTGAAAATTAGTTTTATCGTAATTGAGCCCAAAATAGGCGAGTACCTTTTATATTAGAGTTGAATACAATTCTGTGTACTAAAAGTGACTGATACGTGGATAGATGACAAGTATTTTACTACCACTTAAAACTCGTTTAACTTGTTATGACATGGCCGACGTCATGATGGTATTTGCACGCACGTATAGCTCTTACGGCTGTTAACTCATAACATTGTATCTTGGGAGTATTCCTGTAAATTAACAAAGACAAAAGAGATCATGACCACTGTTTGTAGTAAGTTAGCAAGTAAACCAATCAAGTTCTGATAAATTATACAAAGAAAAAACTTAACAGACAAACAAAAGGCTTGCAAACAAAGCCCGCGAGTTATTGTTTAACTCGCTAATGAATAGACAAGGAAATCTATTGAAGACAAAGAACGCAGAATTGGGAATCTTAACCGAAAAATTCGATCTAAAATGAGTTTGAAGAAGATGGAAGTAAAAAGTGTCACAATGTCACTTTTTTTTGTAACATTTGTTCCTCGTCAAAAAATCGGAATACTGATTATTGATATGCATATTGGAGTTTTTGACCTTTACATAAATCCATAAAGCCAAGTTATTATGCTTCTCTTAAAACCTCTGCTAAGCGACAACTTGTTTTATATGCAAACTTCTCGACATGTTAACTAAGTCAAGCGGACTTTTCAAAAGTCCTCAAAAGCAGACCGACTCGATTTATTAAAACAAAATTGAGCGTTTCTCTGTCGACTACGTGTTAGTAAGACACTTTGCACCTAATCAAGCATAGTTTAGCCTTTTGCTTTCACATCTCTGATGTAAAAAATCTGACAGGCCGATTTTTTAATTACATTATCAATGCCAATAACTTGTTAAGGTAGCCTAACACGGGCGAAAACCGCATCCCGCGCACGCGACTACCATCCCAACGGGACCCCTGCTAGTCGTGCAACAGTGATCAGCGGAATGTTTATTGCACATTTACAACAAAAGCTCAAAGTTGCGGAACCTCTTACAGGAAGAATATGTCCAGTGCACTTTACTTGACTTATTAGATGATAACGTTGATGGAAGATTTATTATCAGAACTGCAAAAGGAACACGATGCTCAATATTTTATTTCAAACTTTTGGCGCGTATTTTTGTAGTGTTGGAAGCGCCCTGGAGGCATAATGGCGTCGCGACCTAGAAATTCGACTTCATCGCCTTCACGAAGTCCTTCTCCAGAGAAGTCGCTAGGATTAACAAAATCTTCGCCCTCATCTTCGACTGAACAGCTAGTGGCCTCTTTATCAGGTAAAAATGGTTGCTTAATCTCACTGTTTGAAGGACTGATTTAGTTATATTGTTCAGTGCAGTGCTTAACTCTTCAAGTCAATTATGTTATCAGCTGAATCGAAGACCACACGTACGGCAACAAGCTTGGATAAAGTCGCATGTTCCTCTAGAATGCGTCGAAATTATGAGCTGTGTTATATCTGTGAGGTCATGGACAGTTTGGACATTCAAGCATTCGATAATTATAAGGATGTAAATAAACAGAACTTGTGTGTACAAGTTATAAAGTTGGTAACTCGTCGTATTTCCACGCGCATGAATGTGATTGTAGTAGCTTTGCCAGTTGAACTCTTGTTTCGAGTGTGTTTTCATCATTGCAAGGACCGTGAGTTATAAATCTGTTGTCGGCGCTGTTTTTGCTCACATGGCTTGTTTATTATCAAAACAGAGGTGATTAAAACGCAGTAAACTTCACTAATATCACCGATCGAAAGTTTCTGGTTACTATGGATTCCAATATGGACGCCTGCTGGTCAGTTTAGCGTGTTAAATCTTAAAGCTTGATAATTCTTTGTGTTTCGTTTAATTTCAGAAGAACAAGAGCTTGTTCAGAAAAGGACATTTGGAAGATGGGTGAATTATTTTCTTCAAAAAGTAAGTGATTTTAAAGAATTATAATAGTAATATTTGGCTTCGACTCCTTGAGTTAGTCAGTGGGTTTTACAAAGGAAAAGCCCATTGCGTTTATCACTGATTAAATGCCAGTTGTCTGTCTATCTGTCTGCCATCTTTATGCCCACCAGTCAGTCAGCAATCGGTCCATTCACTGCAAAGACATGTCCATTTATTTTGTTGCTCAAGGCTCATACATGTAGGCACCTCTACCCCCCTCCCTCCCTCCCCAAGAAAACAATAATGGTTTAGACCCTTTAAATAAACAGGGTATACAGGAAGAAAATTGTAGTCCATAATGCTTTTGGAATGTGCCTGGACTTACATGTGATTTTCTTTGCTGTAAAATAAGTCAATCAGTTCAATTAGACAGTCATTCTACATATAATTTGGGTGATATATAGCAGGCAGTTGACCAAAATTTGCTAATGTCTGATAAAGTTGTTTGGGCAGGGGTGTGCCACCTGTTTTTGCCAAATCCTGACCCAGTTTTAGAACAAAAGTTTCCCATACCCATTCTCAGAGGTGGCCTCTATTTTCAGACTTTTAGATCAAAATGGGCAAGATCTACAATGCCATTTTCAGACCAGAAATTAATGGCTCAAAATTCATACCCCTTGGGATGGCACCTCAGGGTGAGATCTCAACTGTGGTCGACGTATGCCTCTAAGACAGCAATTTTTATTGTCTGGCTAAAAGCGTTATTGCATATCATAAAGTACGGTTAAAAATACTTCTTGTAATATGGAAACTTCGCATCCAAAAAAAGGGTACAGAAAATAGTTTGAAATGGGGTCAGGGATTTGGAAGACTGGATAGGATCCTCCGAACAAGGTTTGAGTGACATGTACATGTCAAAATGCATCCAGGTTTCTTGTGGACACTCAATTTTTGAAAAAAAAAATTAATCGAGAATTCACCTACTCTTTTAAAATTTTATGGGAAAACTCATATACCACTTCCTCGGATGCTAAGTGCTCATCAGTTCTGGCTAAAAGTCTGCTCCAACATAACCAGAGAGACAAAAACAAATGTTTTTCTGATGAAGAGCTAATGCTTGAAACATCAGCATTTTCAATCTCTTTAGACTTTGCAGTGGCCATTTTACCTTTAGTTATAAACTCTTTTGATAAACCAAAAATTTGTTTCTACTCCCCACAGACACAGCACCACAGTTTCTTTAGAAACTAACTCCTTTATTTTCAACTCTTGCCGCGCCTTGCGGACACCACGATAATACAGACAGCAGCTAAATCCCCAGAAAAAATAAATTACAGGCGTTTGACTGAAATAAATTCCTGCTACAACTGTATTAGGGACTCTCGCTATTAAGAATGCTTACTCGCAGTCTCGAGGGTGTCCGTAATATAGGGAGTAGACTGTATCTAGGAAAAAATAATACATTTTGTTAACTCTGATGAGTATCCCCTTGTGTCATTTCTTGGTCAGCTGATCAATGTCCTTATTATTTAACCAATTAGGCTTGTGATTGTTTTTGTTGAGATTATTGTGAGTTTAACATATTCACCATGCATATAATTATTCCCTAATTTCTTCACTTTATAATCAGCACAAGCCTCCATGTCATGTTGATGACTTGATTGAAGGATTACAAGATGGCACAAAGTTACTGGCACTGTTAGAAGTCTTATCAGGAGAACGTTTGGTATGTTGCCTCAGCTGAGCATCTTTATGTGCCAAGAAATTGTCAGTTTTACCCGCTAAGAGAAAGTAAACTGATTTCCGAGCCAGTTCAAGTGAAAATAATCTATATTTATTGTTTGGAGGATACCATACTTTAGATTTCACTGCATGTGCTAATTTTCTAACTTGCATGCGTTGCTGATTCTGGAAATTCTCAGTTGTCAAAAGATGCCCATTTCTTCTGGTTTCAGCTGGTTTGAAAATCTATTTTGGTAACAGTTTACCATCTGTCAGTGGGTCAAATATATTTGTCAGTTTTTTGGCTCAGTTGCCTTGATTAATCTTTTCAGAATTCAAAATAATTTCAATAGCAGAGAGTTGCATGTTATATTCGTTACTGCTGTAAATGCATATTTCAGAGCACAAGCTTACTTAATCTATTTCTTTCATATTTTAGCCAGCAGAAAAGGGAAACAAGCGACCTCATCATCTTGCAAATGTTGCAGCTGCTTTAAAATTTTTAACTGCAAAGAATGTAAGTGTGATAAATTATACAAATGCAAATTATTTGTTCTTTTATTAATGTGGTTATTCTTGGATCATGAAAGGGACAATCTGATTGACTGGAGTTGTGCTTGCTAGATGTGCAGTTTTGAAATCAATGAGCTGGAAGGTTACATGTTTTCTATGCTTATACCCTTGACAACTGTAATTTTACCAGTGAGTGAAAAAGTGCCTAACAAACTTCAAATGTTCAGCCATGTGACAGTTATTTTGGTACTATTAACAGAGTGATTTATATACCTAGCATGTACCCAAATGATGAAATAGAATTCTAGACTCACTGAGTCCTAGCAGAAACAGCAATGTTTTGTTGTCATTGGAAACCTTGGAAAGAACATTCACTTCCATGTTTGTATAGCTTTGCCAATTGGAAGGAATAGTGCGAGTGAAGTTTTACTGTTTTGTGCGTTAAGTTTATCGAGGAATCAGTGAAGCGACAAGCTCATTACTTTTTCTGCCTTGCGAGACTTGATCCTCGATTACTGAGTCTCGATCCTCTATACTTAATTCTTACGACTTTCAAGAATTGAGGATCAAGACTCGATAGAGACTGTCAACTTACTTTTAAACAGTACTGCAGTGGTGCATTCTCCTACCCAAAGACTGATACTGTACCATCTGAAGGTTGGAGAGTTGACGACTGTATTCAAAAAATTAAGCTTACAACGATATCATAAAAGCCTCAAATAGCTCTAGGTCAGAGTGACTAGGAGACTCCACAGAAATAATTACAGATGTACATGTAAGTGATAATGTTATTAGGAGTTAGAACTAATGAGTCATTGTTTTTTTTTTGTATGCCAGGTAAAGCTTGTGAACATTCACAGAGAGTCTGTTGTTGATGGAAACCAAACACTGGTTCTTGGATTAATCTGGGCGATTATTCACCATTACCAGGTACAGTATGCACAATGTTATATTCAGGTCTGCATTTCACTCCAAGCACCTCTGCTCTCTGTACAGCCTGGACATGGTCCTTTTAGAGTTTTTGAAGTGATATTTGGTTGGTGAATTAATCTTCATAATTTGACAATGTCAATTGAAACCTACATTAACCTATTTTGTTAACTACAGTAGAATCCCGGTAACTCGAACTCTGAAGGGAAACGAAAAACTCTTCGAGGTAGCGGGGTTTCGAGTTATCGGGGTCAATTAAAATATTCAATTTTCCAGGTTAATAATTAATAGTTCATTGATTTTCAGCACTTTGGTATATAATACAGTGCAAATTAAACTTATTTCATGAGAAACTAATACGTTTTGCAACAACTGTAACGATTATGCATTCTTACGACAATGCAACACTGTGAACTTAGTTTATTTTAATACACTCATTTATGTTCTCTTTTGCGTCGTCCAGTCTTTGTTTTAGTGTTGAATTCGATCACACGATAAGAAAAACTAATGGGATATCTCAACAGGCATCTGTGGTGAGTTAGAGGAACAAGAAATTTGAGTCATCAGGGTAAATTTTGATCAAGGGAAACGAAATTTAGTTTGAGTTATCGGGGTTTTCAAGTTATCTGAGTTCGAGTTAACCGAGTAAAAATGACTGAAAAGTTGGGTCAAATTCAAGGGAATTGAGACTCAGTTCTAGTTAGCGGGGGAGTTCGAGTTATCCGAGTTCGAGTTACCGGGATTCTACTGTATAACAAAATTCTCCAATCTGATTGGCTATCAGCATGCATGTTAGGGACAGTGTACTTGTAATGCCTAAGTAATTGGACAGCACATGCCATTGTGCATACTGTAATAATGATAATAGGATGTGGTCCGTAATCATTCCCATGATTAACAAAATCAGATGACCCCCTAGCGGGAGTCCGATTTGTTTAATCATTCATATGATTACAGACTGAATCAGATGGCACAAGCCCTGTTACTAATTGGTCATTACTAAATATCAATTTCCAAGAACATTTGGATGTGACAAACAAAAAAAAAGGTCTAGTGAGACATTGTGGAGGATGTAGAAAATTATATGTGGAAGAAAGGACTCTGTTCAAGTGCAACTGTGCTATTACAGCTCATGCAATGGTGTGTGCTGTCCAATTTAACTTGGGCATGACATGTCGTCTGTCCTGTTACTTGTAGTTCTCAAATCATGGCTGCTGATAGCCAATCAGATTTGAGAATTTTGTTATAGTTATGATTAATTGTAAATTTTTTCTTATCAGGTGGAAGGTTTCTATGCCAACAAGAAGAAGGCAAGAACTAAAAAATTTCTTCTAGACTGGTCACGGAAAGCAGCCGAGAAAGCCACAGGGTAAACTTTTATTTTTGTTTACCTACATTAAACAAGATAAGTTAGATTATATAATAAATTATTATAAGAATCTTTCTTCTAATAATTAGAAGAAAGATTCTCGCAGTTATATACACAACCAGACTGTTGTGAAAAAACCTGAAAAAAAATTCAGCCTTGAATGGGATTTGAACCCATGACCTCTGCGATGCCAGTGCAGTGCTCTACCAACTGAGCTATCAAGCCAACTGGGAGCTGGTCATGTTCTGCAAGAATTAAACTGTCAGAATCTTTCTTCTATATAACCTTTCTTATGCAGTGTGTATACATGCTTCATAAGATACAGGTGTAAGTTAGAGATCTTTAATAATAAACTGTAACAGTTTTAGAATGTGCAGTTTCAAAAAATATCTATACCCCCACACAGAAGAGATTTTCTATAGGACTCAATATCCCAATTACTACCTAAGTGCAAATTGTGCAGTTCCAGAAAAAAATCCATACCCACCCCATGGAAGGTCATCGGAAATTCCTAGGGGGAGGGGGTCTTAAAAGTCAAGATTTTAGAAGCAAAGTACGAAGCTAAACAGAAATTTTTTTTGGGGGGGGGGGGGGATGGGGGTGCAAAACAAAAAACCTTCTGTGGGGGGAGTATGGATATTTCCTGGAACTACACATTACAGTTTATAGCTTCATATATATTTTTTTAACCTTTTTGGGACCTTGGAGATCCTGGCGCCACCCCTTGGAATTTCCAATCCCTTCCATGGAGGGGGTGGCAGAATGGTTATTTTCTGGAACTACACAATCATGAAGATGTACAAAATCACATCCTCGTCAAAAAGTCTGGGTTGATCTCTTTCTTCTTCTTTCATTAACAAAACAATACCAAGCAGCAGACAAGTAAAGAGAATTCAGCAAACCGTTAACTTGGAGGCATTGTCTTGATTTCCCCACCACATTTGGAGACATAATATTTCTTCAGAATTGTACTTGCTTTAATTTGCTTTTTTTAGATAGCAAACTTTCATTCTTACAGCAATTTAATGTTATAAGTGAAGATGTTTGTGCTGCAGATAGTTGTATACATGTACCACTTTGTCTAAAGTTTAGTTTTAAAGATTTATCTTTAATGTGTTGTCAGGTCTTGTCCAAGTTAAATAGTTTTGACTATTCCCTTTCCCTGTTAATCTTTTTTGTCCAGTTCAAGTTGAAAGGGGAGGTGTAGCCTTTTTTCCTTAGGACACTTGTAATGTGAAGTTCCAGAAAATATCCATACTCTCCCACAGAAGGTTTTTTTTGTTTTGCTCCCCCTCCCCCTCCCCCTCCCCCCCCCCCCCCAGGAAATTCCAGCTCACCTTCATACTTTGCTTCTAAAATTTTAAGACCTTCCATGGGGTGGGTATGGATTTCTTATGGCACTATGTTTCAGCCACAGTTCTAGTACCAACCTTTCCCTGTTATTTGACTCAACTAACCTCTAAGTTTGATTTCTTTCTTCAGATCAAGTGATGCTATTAAAGACTTTGGCTCCAGCTGGAAAAATGGTCTGGCATTTTTGCACATAATCCATGCATTTAGGTGAGATCAAACGAAAGGTTTGTTCACAAACAAATCAAACGAGGACATGGTTTTGTACGAAAGATCAGACAGCTTTAATAAAACAATGAAATAACATTTGGGGCACAACTGGCTTCCAAAGGGGTTTACACAATCACAAAAATGCGGAGTGAGTACATGAGAACATGAGTCCAATCAGGTGAATGACATAATAACAGATGCCCAATGATGAGTTACATGTTAAACTCAATTAACAAACTTAATAAGACTAAAAATGGAGTTGTAAGGCATGCAGCATTGTATTATAAACATGTGAAGTTAGTTTAAAAGTGGTAGTTGAAAATTTTTACGAAGTCCAATTATATACGTAATCCTTTTCATTTCTGTAGGCCAGAGTTAGTGGATCTCAGTGCTGTCCAATCGCGTGATAATGTCAGCAATCTAGAAGAAGCTTTTGATTTAGCTGAGAAACACCTCAAAGTCCCCAGGCTTTTGGAACCTGAAGGTCAGTTTACACGACTTCTTTTCTCTTCAATCTGAAAACAATGCAACAAGGACGGTGCCTACTTTTGTTACTGCACATTCGTTCTGCACATTTCGAGATACTCGGGTTTCCTATGGGTGGTACCTACTAATACAGGGATATTTTTGTGTGGTTTAAAACTATACGGAGAAAGTAGAATTAAGCAAGAGCTCTTAGAATCCAAAAAGAAAATTTGGGGTAACCATGCATTTTTCAGAGATAATGTAAGCTTCAATATGGAAAAAAAAACGCCATACATTGCTCTGCATTTTACTGTTTCTTTTAGAATAATTGTTGCTTGATTATCTCTAAAAAACGCGTGGGTGCCCCCAATTTTCTTTTTGGATTCCAATGGCCCTTGCTTATATAAAGATCTGCTTTTCCCGCATAGTCATAAACCAGGCAAAAATACTTCGGTGTACGTGTAAGTAGGCACCTTCCTTAAGGCTCATTAATAAGGTGGAGAATTCGTCAATGGTATTTCTTTATGCTTGACTACGGATAAACCCAAGGGGGAGGGGTGGGGGCCTTAATTTTTTTAAGGGATAAAAGGGGGCCGAAACCGATTCACCAATGGTTTCTGAAACTTTTTAGTACATCATAAAATGATTAAGTAAACTCGTGCTCTCAAATTAAAACGTTATTTTTATGGGACGTTTCTTTTTTTTTTTGTTACTTTCTTCTAATATTGTTTCAAACACATTACTTTCTTTTCCTTTACTTTACAGATGTCAATGTGGAAAAACCCGATGAGAGATCGATTGTGACTTACTTGGCCATACTGTGTGATACTCTAGAGTCTGAGAAAAGCAAGTCTCCGAAAAGACCCGTCTCACCCAGTAAGACCTCCTCAAAGAAATCACCATCGACATCCAAAGAAGCTGGAAGGAGAACTCTTAGTCCTGAACCAGGGGAACAACCTGACATGTTGAAAAGGAGCAGCTCCAAAACAGACATTAGTGCAAACGGAAGGGAAGGTAAAGGTAGGAGCTCCTCACCCACCCCTCCCAGGAAACAAGTGAGAGCGGAGGGCAAGACTGTTAGTCCCTCACCCACCTCTCCCACGAAACCAACGGAACAGTCTAAGAGAAGTACCTCTCCTTTGAAAGCTAAAGATGGGAGAACGTCGTCACCTACTCCTCCCTCAGGAAATGGGAAGACCAAAGCTAGCCAAAGCAAGTTAAGTACCTCAAGCTTGAATGGACCGAAATCTGAAACGCCTAGTCCCAAATCCTCAACTTCAGAGGAGCCCATGGAAATCACATCCACAGAGACAAATATTTCGCCTCCTAAAAGACGTGAGACCCGATCTACGAGCCCCACGCCTAAATCTAGTGCGCCAAAGAAGGCACGGATGAGTACTGGTAAAATGGCAGATCATTCAGAGAGATTAAAGAGCAAACGATTGTCCGTTGGTTTAGACAGTAAGAGACTCTCAGTCTCCAGTTACCATGGTGACACAGGCCATAAGAAGAGAGCAAGTATCACTGGGACACTTTCTTCGTCACGCAGGGCCAGCTCAGCCGTGACAACACCCATGGACGTGGAATCATCATCCAGTGAATTGGAGGAGTCTGAGGTAAGGAGATGTCTTCAAAATTAACTTTTGGTATGGTAGCCCAGGCAAAATGAAAGCACAAAGGAAAATATTGCATCAGTAAGGGCATATGTTTTATTTTTGAAATTCTTTGCATTGATTTTTCTCTTATTTTATCAACTTCGCTTTTTGATTTCTCAGTTTTCTTCAGAATATTGTTAATATTGTTCTACTTATTTTTCACATGTGTAGTTTTCCTTTTTTATTTAGTTTTAGAAGGCCAAAAGTTCATTAATGTTGTTCACTATTTACTGCTACCCTCTCTATATAAAGGATTTACTTAGTTACTTGCCTCGCAAGGGAAAATAGAAATAAATACGAATTTTGAAAGCTGGCCACTTGGGTCAGGCCAGGGGTTACTGCCTGGTATTGCTGTTCATTCAGAATTCCGTTTATAATCAGCACTTCGCTATCGCAAGTTATTTTTCTTTGTTTTCCGCGAAGTACGTGAGTAATCTATAAAGAACAAGCGGTAACTTTGAATTCATCTACAAGTATGGAGAATTAGATTTTGTAAACAACAGGACATCCGGGAAAACCATCCTTTTCCTTCCTTACTTTCCTCTTCACTGCATGATTACTTTTGTGCTCTAACTGTGAAAACGCACGTTTGTAAATGTGCTTGTTCAAAATCTCATCGAATTTTAACATGCTTCATGGCAACAAACGTGTTCAATGACGTCACATTGTTTGCCTGTTTTCAAACCTTCGAGCGAAAGAGATAAATCTTAGACCTTTGCGAATATCTTGACTTTTTTTACGTTCTTTTTTCTAAAGATAGTAGTATTTGGGCTTTGTCTTCGTGAAAGGATTTGCTTTTCTCAAACGCGGAAAACAAAACTATTAAGGTACAAATTTATCTAAGTTCACTTGCAAGAAACTTGCAAATAAGAGAAGACGCTCTTCTATTTTATTGCTCACAAATATTGTGTGGTGATTAAGGCGGCTGCTTTGGAACTTTTTCTAACAAGTCCAATTGTCGATGGCTTTCCTATCCGATCCTAAATAACAAAATTTAGAAAATCTGCGAGAATATTCAGCCTTCAGTCCTTTTCGATTGGATCTTAATCTTGATTCTTGTAGTCGGGGAGTGGTTCTGTCTTTCGATTCTCATGATGAAATCTGAAGGTAACCATTTAAAAGAAAACCTAAAGTGTGACCATTCAAATGAAAGCTAATGAGCAGTACTTTGCTGTGGTATTGTCTGGTTTTTCACCATTTTTTCAGTTGGCATTTTAGAAACTTCCCTTATTTTATACTTCAGCAGTGTGAAAAGTTGTGTTTATTTTCCATTCCCTTCGCCGTTTCCACGATACCCATAACCTTGGTAAAATATTTGACTTCTTATAAATATTAATATAGTTATCAAAATAATATCTTCCTATTATTTTGTCTATGCTGATGACAAGTAATGAATGATTTAAACGTCTGCTTGCGGCCATCTGATAGCACTTGATTTCAACACGATTGGTGTCATTTGGCTCGCTGTAGCAAGTTCTCTGTTGTATCGAAAAAAGCTTTATCTTTTCCATTGAGGTGGGTTTTACTTATAAGTGTTGATTATCCTTAAACTTTTTCGCGGTGAAGTACTGTTGCTATGTTTGAGAACGTAGATGCGCAAGTAGCTTACAACATTTCACCATAAATGTTTTGGTTGTACGTTGGGATGCAAATGATTTGACGTTGATCGCTCTTACGGTTATTAATTTGTGAGTTAGTTTCAAACGCAACAATACTGCTATTACTGTAAACCAGGCTGCAAACATTTACATACATTTAAACTTTAATTTTTGCCTGGGATTTTCACTATGATACTTGATGGCTTGCTTTCTCATTTTCAAGACACATTGAGTTTTGAATATGTTCTTCTATACAAGAAATTAATCATTAATTTAAAAGCTGGCCTTTTCTTTAATAACAGAAATATCAAATACTGCATATCATTTGATAACGTGGAGGTAAATGTTGTCATCGGTGGAGTGGTATTAACCATTTAATGTTTTGTTTATGACAACGGAGCTGGCGATATACTGTGAAATGTTCCTTTTTTCGCGGAAAAATGATGCTAATTGAGAAAATTGTTCTAAATCTAATTTTACTGTGTTTCGATAAATTGTGCAGACGGTTTCGCTTCTGTGACATGTTCTTTTAATCTTTTGTGTAAGTCGCACTGTAATCAGATTCAAATGGTGTATGTTACAAGGTGAGTCAAACCAGGTCTCACAGCGTCGATAAATGGTTCAGCTTCTATGTCTACACGGAAATCGCAGACGTAACATAAACTTTAATGTAAACTTTAATGTAACCTGCTCTTGGAACTGGCAATACGATCAGGGCTTAGCTAACGGAACGACAAAGAACATTAAGGGATATCACTTTGCAAGACAAGAGCTTTTGTCACGCAACACGTAACGCAACGTGTTCTTTTGTCGCCGAACGCGTGACTGGGGAAGGTCTCATACTCATAGAACTGTGTAACCTTAGAGGACAGGAGTTCGACCGTACTCTTTCTTTTTTTTAATTCAACAATAGAATGCTTACGATGCATTACTAACAAAATAAATCGCTTAGTTTATTACACATATTACAGTGCTACGCACGTAAATTTAAATTCGTTAAGTATTTACATGTACATATTTTTTATGTAGTTACATAATTTCAGATATGTGATAAGAATTTTTACTAACAGCTTTTAAAATTGTAATGTGAGAGGAAAAGGGGAAAGCCTTCTATTCTAGGACGTTGGCCGCGCGTGGTACAGATCCAAATGTAGAATCTCGCGGCTAAAAATAGAAAATAATGATATTTGTCTTGCAAAAGCTGGGGTTTTAAACCGATAACCTGATAAATCGCAAATCGCAATCGCCTTCTACGCAGGGCAATCATACTCTGGAATAAATGGCTCTGTGCATTTTGTATTTAGTGTTTGTCTTGAGATTGATATAGTCTCACATCAGGCAATAATGCATGCTTATTTGGCCAAATGCTTTTTCATTTCCTAAAGCTGACGCAAATACCATACATTTTACTCCCACGGCGGCCAAGGTCGCAGATGTACAAAATTCCCATATTTTGAATTAAGTAATCTTTTAAAACTAACGGTACCACCACAAAGTACCGCTGGGGAGCTTTGGTTTGAATTAAGATATCACTATCCTCATTTTCTGTCGTTTGAATGATTTATCTTAAAACCTGAACAATATTGTAATCAGCACCACAGTACTGCTTAGTAGCTTTCATTTGAATGGTCATACTTTAGGATTTCATACACAGACTCAAACGTTAGAACCACTTTGTACAGAATAATAAACAGCACCACAGGAAAGTACTGCTCAGTAGCTTTCATTTGAATGGTTACACTTTAGAATTTCATACACAGACTCAAAAGTTAGAACTACCTTGCACAGCATAATAAACAGCATCACAGGGAAGTATTGCGAGTAGCACGAATTTTATTCACAGACACAAATGGAAGAAAGTTAGACTCAAAAGCTAGAACAAGTCTGATATACCGCCGAAATGCATAATACAATTAAACACTTCGAGTGAAATTGTCATTCAAATGGTAGCTAATGTAATTTAAAAGTCCTTTCTTTGGACCATATGGAACATATCTGATTCATATCAGATTCAGTTTTAAACTCGTAAATTTAAATCAATTTTTTCTGGTTATTTCCGTCCATTTTTTTTTAAAGTTGGAGCCTTGGAAATGTAGAAAGCAAGAATTAAACAGAGGAAACTTCGATTTCCCACCAAGCTAGATTTCATTAATTAAATTGAACTAAAGAGTTCAACTCTCGTGAGATAAAAATAATAGACTTTTTCTCCAAGATATTGAGATCACCTTTGTTAATAACAAGGACGTATTGTTTAATTGCAAAGTAGGTATTTATCTTTTTACTCAACGAAGTCATTTATTCGTATTGAATGTAAAATATTGCACCCGAACGACATTTTTTAATCAGTGTATTTTAAATTGAACTCTGCTACTGTTTCCTCGATTTAGGTGAGTTAATTTGAAGATTTTGTTGGGTGAAATTTTGATTAAAAATTTCATCTTTTTTACTGGATTTTTCGGGAAAATTTTTGTAATTGTTGTTTTTAGCTTACTCAGACTTGACTTTGGGTCTGTTCATACAGCTTGCGTCGTGGACTTATGTTTTTCAGATTTTTTTTTTAAATCAGCCTTTAAAGTTAACAAAGTGCAAAACGCGACGTCAATGTAGAAAATAAGTAACTCCACAAACTACTCGATTTAATTTAGTTTTTACTTTATTTCCATAAAACATGCATTTTCAGCAACTCTATATTTTGTCTACTTCGGCTTTTTGTCCGCTCAAAACAGGTGTCTTGTTTTGATTTATGAATATTCATGTTTGTAAGGCCGGCTTCCGTTGGGTAATATGGCGCCCTCGCCTGGAAGATGATGTCTATAATGTTTGGTTTGTCCTTGATTTTGAGAGGTGGGTTAATATTCATCCGATAAGTACCCACAGTTAAATAATATTTTAACGTGTTTTGTGGTATTTTTCCAAACAAGGCAGATCAAATGGAAACGAGGGATCTAAGGTGAGATTGATAATAAACAGAAATTTCGTCTGCAAAACACTTTGATGAAAGAAATTTGAATAAATTTTCATAACAGGTTGAAGTTAGTTAGATTCTTTCGTTTGCTATTGAGTCCTTAATTTTCTCTTTTTTAAGCTTCGTTTTTCTGATAAGTTCGGTGTGAGAGGCCAAGTAAAATTATAAATACATAATAACAAATCTCAATGTCTTTGAACATTTTAAAAGTTATATTCTGTGATGCAAATCAATTGTAAACGATATGACAATCGGTTTAACCTTTTTTAGACAGTAAATTTGACTTCATTAATTTTCTGAATAAATGAGAGCTTTGAAGTTTTTGATAGCATTTGCAGAGAGGAAAACATCGACTGATATCTACCCACATATTTTTTGCAAAGGTAATAACAGTTTTATCGAACATATTGACTTTGAATTTTAAAGATAAGCGCGAAATTCGCAGTTGGTATACCAAAACATTACAGGTCGTTCTCTAACCGTATTGTGAATATAACGTTCATGTTTTTGTCAATTTTTACGTTGTGTGTATATATATGCAAACACTGTCGATTTAAACTGAGATTTGTGTTTATGGTGAAAGAGTCATTTTCCTCTGCCAAATTTAAATGCCCTTGTTTGTTCTGAATGACAACAAGCGTTTTTATTTTATATAAATACATCTATTTTACTTACATTGTGAATTTCAAGGACTAATGCATGGTTTATTAAGTAGACTAAAATCCGGTGGTATTGAAAACCACTGTTATAAAAAAAGGCGAGAAAAATGTTTTACGTGGGCGAAAAATACAAAATACAATCTGATATTTTACCGTGGGTCGAGCGAACGAACAAAGTTTGGTCTTTGGTAATTGCAATCAGACAAAAACTCCAACCTTAAAGTAATTATAGTATTGTGTGATTGTAAATTTAATGCTATTTGTTAGATCTTGGTGATACAATGATGCAGTCTATATCATCAGTTGCCAGTTCACCAGTTGTTTATAACTCTCCTAAGAGAGTACATTTCTTGGTATTTTTGGTGAGATTTGAGTTGTAATTATTCCTTCTTTTCGCTATTTAATTTTTGGTCATTTTCTTCACGGTGAAAATGAAGTTTGGGAGCCCTGCAGACAAATAAGGAAGATATGTAAATTATTGCAAGGATAGCTTTTCCCTTTTGTGCAGATTCAATTCCTGAAGGGAGTGTCGTTAAGGCGAAGAAACAAGGACAAGAAAAACCACATAACACGACTCCTGGGTTTGATTCTTAGAGGAAGACACTGAAATAGTCTGCGGGAAAAAACAGTAAACTCCCGTAAAACATTGACACCGGTATTAGAGGCTTAAGATTCCAGAGATAATTGTTTTCTTGACAGTGCAAGTTTTTTTTAGAAAGATGTTTGTGCTTAATTCTTTTTAGTTAGTATTTTCCATTCGAAGGTTAGCCAAAAAATTCTATAAGATGTTGTTAAGGCAACAATATTGTTGTTCTTCCGCTAAAAGAAAACTTACACTTTTGAAATGATGTCTTTGAGACTGTCAAGAATGTCTGCGTAATCGCTGTACTGCATTGTTTAAATAACATGGCATTGTTTGTCTTTGGTAATCCTGCCTCTAAATCCGTGAGAGCAAAGCTTTTGTAAATACATAAAAACGAAATGTTTAATGGGAATTTTGTTTAACGAAGACAGCGTCGGTCACCGACTTGTTTGCCGAAGTATTGTTATAAGCACTCTATATTTATATTTCAAGTCAAACGTTTCAGGTTGAGTAGTTTTGGTTTTCAAGTGTCGTGTCAATTTAATCTGTTAGAGCTGTTCTTTCAAGATCAGTTTAGAATTTTTTTATTCGCTAGGTCCACCAGCAAATGACTCCTTCTTAGAACACAACAATTCCTCAAGGCCCTTTTGTAAGATTCGAAGGTTAATTTAGTCTTCTGAGAGAACGATTTGTTTAACGGTAATTATGGCTGATTGTTCATGACGTCGGGTATTAAAAACGTAACCGATATGTGTTTTGTTGTATGCGAGGTGTTTTGTTTGTTTTCATTCCATAACTTTGCGTCCCGCGGGGTTGAATGTGTCTGGGATACAAATGAAATTTAATCTTTCAATGATATGGAGATAAACTGAGAAAAAATGTGATTGTTCCATAGTAATCTTCTTAAATAATTTCCAGAGGAAATTCGACCATTCAGCTGTTTCGTCGGGGGTTAGGTAAGTGCTAATAGCGTCTGTCTATCGCGCACGGTAACCTGGTTTGGACTGTACACAATGGATGAAATGTCGTGTCAAACGATTTCTCGCTTGCGTTTTCTGTTGTGGCGGGTATGTCAAAGCGTACAAGCCCATGTCTTTGAAACCGAAAGCGCGTAAACGATTGTTCAGCAGATTTAGCGGCATTTTCGCTTGTTTTAGCGCCAAATCCACAAGTCGTAAAGGGTATAAACACGTTCAAGACGAGTTGTTCGATGAGTACTTTGTAGGAACGGATCCAATGGTAAGCGTTGCTGGAAATGTTTTTGTATTTGCGTATTAAAGATTTAATTAGAATACACTGCAAGTGGTTTTAAAGGACGTATAATAGACACATTGATTAACTTCGCGGCCATCGCTTCAATCTTAGTGCGGTCTCCTTTGACTGATGCAAATGTATAATTTGTTCGTGAACAGTACGATCGTGCTTAATTATGTATAACTGTTTTATCTTTCAAAACATCGTGTACTATTTTGAGTGAATTTTCAATCTTACATCGTATTCTGTTAGTTTCTAGTTTGTTTCCTTGTCATATTGCGAATCTCTAAGGAAGCCATGCAAGTGCGTGACTCCACAACGCTCTATAGCGTGACCTAGTAATGCGAAGCACGCGAATGTAATCACGCGTCACGCGATGCTTTCTAGGGTCAAATTTGGCATTTACAGTCTCGAAGGCTCTGGATGAATTAACGTTTGAAACGTCTTGAGTTCTACAAACTCCTTTTACTGAAAAAGATCGCCAAGTTTTAAATTAATCTCCAATCTGACGTTTAGAACTTGTTGAGTTCCGCAATCTCTTGTCACTGAAACAAGTTCGCGTATTTTCAAATTTAAACAGTCTGAATGGTTTACACGGATTCGTTATCTATTAAGGAAACTGTCTCTCTCTAAATAAATTAACGTAAAATTATGGAAAATACAATCTAATTTCAAATTTCATTGGAAAACATGGAAATCATATTTCCGTGTGGGACAAAAGAGGATTTGGTTATCGCCTATTTTCGGTTTTAAATTTCCCGGGCGCCGCCATTTTGAATTTCTTGATCGTTGCCCAATTGTTTCACACAAAAGAACTTCTTTTTTCTGGTTTCAGCGGTAACAGTATGACCTCATAAAATCCGAAATGGCGCCCCCCCGGGAAATTTAAAAGCAAAAACAGTCGATAATCATATCCAATTTTAACCACACTTGAATCGTCTTTTCCACTTTTCAAAGTAAGATTAAGAATTTAGCCATTATTTCCAACAATTGAACGTCAATTTGTTGTCAGATTGGAGGTTCCCTTTGAATGACAGGGCCTCTACTTCTCTGTACGGGAATGTTGCGCGATTTCCTCGTCAAATCACACGGTAATTTACATCTTCATTGTTACGAAATTCCTTTCAGCTCACCTGTCACTTGCTCTCCATTGTGCTCGGTCAGTACAACATCTTGAGTACATTCCGGTGTTTATGGTGTCAAATTTCACTGAGGCCACTTTTTTGGTCGCTTATGGTTTTATTTCCTTATCAAGGTCATTTTCCAGTATGATTGTTAAGACAAACGCTCATTCAGTAGCGCGTTTCTCAGAGTGGAAGGTGAAATGGAAGTGTGTTTTATTTAGAAATAGGAATCCCTACGTTTAGCTGTTGTGAAATGAAGTAGTGAAATAGGGCATCGATTCCAGGTGCAAAGTCAGAAACGGGGTGTAATTTTGTTTTGTTGGCGGCACAGAGTCTTATGTTTTGTGCTGCTATCTCGAGAAAATGGCTATTTTCCGGGCCCATCTGAAAATAGAGTTGCAGTTAATTAAGGGTAAAATGTGATCTGTGAAAACTCTTGGTGCGTTTTTCAATTGAGTATCGAAAGTAATTTCGCGTTTGTTTTGGTTCTGCTTTACTACGCTCTGTGATTGGTTAACAAAACTCGCGCCACTTTCTCAGCCAATGAGAAGCAAAACCAGAACCATTGACTTGGTCGCCGGCGTTTTCCCGCGCTTGGCGCCGGTTACATGAATTTGCTTTGAATTATGATTGGTTCATTGCGGTCTTTCCTCTGTTGTGATTGGCCAGAATGATTGCTTTGGTTAGTTTGACGGCGCTCAGCTGAAAACCCTTTTTTCTTTGTTTGTGTTTTTAGGACGAAGAAGATGAATTTGAAGCGGGAAGCGAAAAGAGAGACGTGCAACAGGAATACAAGGAGATCATCGATTGGTTAAATGATGTGGAACAACGGGCGTCTTTAATGGCGCAACAGTGGTGTGAAGAGGGCGAAGAAGATGAACCAAAGAAGAAACGCAAAGCGGTGAGTTTATGTTGGTTAACTCGATTTAATCCTCTTGAATCCGTTCGGAGTAAAAGACTGGCGCACTGTGTCTCGCCGACTCGGTGTCACGTGAACAGCGTACGGTTATCAGAGTCTAAAGTCCAGCTAGAGTGACTGGCTGGTCAACAAAGTTTTGCAAACTGTTTTGACGAGTAGCGGGCAAACTAATAGGCAAAATTTCGCAGGAAAGTAAAACTGTCCGATGAAAAATCCAACAGCGACCGTTGCAAGTTACCTCAACCATGTTAAAAAAGTCTAGAACTTTGTTGTAACATGAAAAGGAAGGAAATATTATTGACTATAATCATCTCATATCCAACAAGCGCGAGTGGAATAATTGTTTTATTAAAAACAATCAAGTAATATTGGTAGGCCTTGCTGATTTCCTTTTCAAGAGCAACCAGAAAACAATTTATGGTCGCTATTTCTCGGACATGGTATAGTGGCTCATATACCATGCATTACACAATCATCCAGTTTTCAATAAACTCTGATAACACACAGAGGAAGTCAAAGCGAGGTGAAAACATCAGTCACGCTACAAGCCTACTTTTTTCTCACCACGGTTGGCAAAGCACTCCCTTGCAAACAATGTCTTCAGTTTGTGAGTACCTACACGTATATTGATTTGCTCTTTAAGTGGCCGCTATTGAATTGAACGGTTGCCTTGTTGCCTTGAAGTAAAGAAGCCTAAAATGCAATCTAGCGTATCCGATCTTTCAGTCATTGAGCAGTTTTGATCGTTTTATTTTAAGGTAGTTCATCGATGGGTAGTCTAACTACAATGACTTCATTAAATCACGCTTTCTTCAATTTTTCGGCTTTAAATTGTTTTTGTTCACCAATTTTTTATTGACCTATATTTATAGCGTCACTTGTCAGCGCTAAGCTCATTGAGTGACACGGCTCAAAAGCTTGGCTTTCTTTGTTTCGCTGTGGGCTGTTTTGCTTGCATAATAGCCAGTACCCTAAGGAACAATCACAGCTGATTCTTGACTCAAATTTGCATTCGTAAAATCTCTCGCATCACTGAAGACAGAGGCTAAACTTAGCTTGTGAAGATGAGAACAGGCATGATTTTGAAGGTGATCTCGAGAGAGCCTGTTTAGGTTGAATGTATGCTGTTGTTGCAAGATTTACGCGTTTGTGAACATGATGTCATTTCTATTTGGTGGATATTGGGAGGCTGTCGTGTTAAAATGTCAACAAACTCTTCCGAGGTAACTGTTAATAACCCGCTCAACGAATCAACAAGATCGTTTTATCTTGTACTTATCAACTGATTATCACTCCGCTGAATAGTTTTGACAAATACACACTTGATTGGTACTGCATAGTAAACGGTATCGACAGAATGTATTGCTGTATAGCTAGTTCGTTTGCCCACAAACTAAAACGTTAGAATTACCTTGTACTGCAGTACTACAGGAAAGTGCTGCTCGGTAGCTATTTGTTTTGTCAACCGATTCAAACGCTCGAGCCACCTTGTACATGTACTAAACAGTGCAACAAGAATGTACGTATTTTAATATATACACCCTTGTTAAAACAGCTTTCATATGAGCAACCACTTATGATTAGCGGTATCCTGCAATAGGAATACGTACTCTCAATACTACAAATCTCTCATAAGAGGTTTTAGGAGTTACCAGGATGCAAAACGGGCTTTGAATATCATATATCAACAAACGTTTGCAGAAAGCTCTTCCTAACCTTACCTAACCCGAGGAATGTCGTGGCTATTCTGTGTATTCCTTTACCGGATTGCGGTCAGTCGAACGTGACTTAAGATTTTATCTACTGCTCAAGAGATAGAACAACGTGACATAACTCAGGTTCTCTCTCCTCCACAGAGGCCTCTGTCGCCTCTGGAAGAGACTGGGGAGAGTGAGAAAAATGAGGAGCGATGGAAACAGGATTTTATGAAGGTGGTCGCTAAAGGGAGATGATCTCTTACAAGAGATTATAAATACAGTGTTTGACTGAGAACTGATTCAAACAGGATGTTATGAAGGTGGTCGCTTAAGGGAGATGGTCGCTTACAAGAGATTCTAGTAAATACAGTGTTTGACTGAGATCTGGGAACTGATTAAAGGGGGTTTTTAAGTGGTTAGGGGACATGGTGATTTACGAGAGATACTAAGTAAAGTGTTTGAAAGACAACTTATTGAAATGGTGTCTTATGAAGATGGTCGGTTGCGAAGGATTCTATACTGACGGTGTTCGACTAAGAGCTTATGAATACATGTAAAAGTTGTTCAGAGAGACGTTCAAAGATGTTGAACAAAAACATGCAAATGCATCATCTTACAATATTATTTTTTTATTTTTTCCCTTCAACAGAAGCAGATACAAATCTTTCGACAGCAAATCCAAAGACGCGAATATCACATCAGTCGGATTATCGAGACAAAATACCCCCAGTTCTCCCTTCCCGAGGACAAACTTCAAATTCTTGTCACCAAGTGGGAAGTAGTGAAGCACAAGGTCACGGTACTGGAAGAGAGGATCTGGGAAGTAGGACGTCACGTGAGGAAGGACGGCAAGCTTGGCAACTTGTTGCTATGGTTACACGAGGCCGAGGCCCTTCTCAACTATTACGAGACTGAAGAGAACTGGATCTGCGAAGTTCCTCCCAAGTTTCTATTGAAGCAGCACGAGGTTTGTTAGTGTATTTTTTTTCTCAACTAAGTAGGTGCTAAATCTGCTATGGAAATTGAGCGTTCAACAAACAACGGGAATAACTGACAGTCAAAAGATAAAACCAACTGGTGGACCCCTCCCCCCTCCCCCTACTGGACCCCGTCTACACTGGATAAAAGGTGCGCGTCGGTTTATCGTTGGGTACAGCTTCTAACTGAACGCCACGTGAACAACCACGGTTTTGGAGAAACCAGTAACACTGATCTTAATCTTTAGGGAACACTTTTGAATTCCTGACTGAAAAATGCGTGACATAACATCAGAGGTTTGCATAACCGTCTCTTGAGTTCTCACCTAAAAAAAATAAATAAATAAATAACCTTTGTTTACCCTCGGCAGTGTTTATAGCACAAGTGCTAGTGGGGCCGAGCATTAAACGTCACAAATAAATCATTTAAATTGAAAATAACATGGTTAAAAATCCCAACTGGCAGGAGGCAGACCAGCTGGCTATTTACAAACGCGGCCGAGGAGTTGAACTTGGGGCTACCGAGAAACAACTCCATCTAGTGGTCAGAGCGGGACTTGAACCCGGGACCTCCGGATTTCAAGTCCGGCGCCCTGACCACTCGACCACGCTGCCCCTCAGTACCAATGCCTTCTTGTTTCATACCCAGACCTTCTTCAAAGACTTGGACGAGCATTGTGAGGGTCTGGATGCTATTCTCCAGTCGGGTGGTGAGGAGGATCTTGTTGTGGATGCGTCGCTGCTCAAAGAAGTCGACGATCGCATCAAAGCAGTACGAGAGAAGTCCGCTGACCGACAACAAAGACTCGCTTATGAGCACGCCAGGTCCAAGAACCTTGTGGTGTTAGAAGCTGGGCGCAAACAACTCAGCTGTCAACCAGTCAAGCACGCATCGCAGGCTCATGTGGAGAAGGCCCTCGGGGAACACACGGTATGTGTACATTGTGCTGTGATCAAAGTTCAAATTCGTTCTACTGTTCTTAAGAGGGTACTTAACATTATATGTTCTGAGAATTTACTTATTCATATTGGATAACCTTAGACGTTGAAAGTACTTGCAGTGTTCTATAAGGCGATGTTTTGATATTCAAACTTGTCTTTGCTGCAGTATTGAATGACTAAACATCAGCGATAAAGTGAAAAAGATCGCCAAAAGAGATCTTTGCGGTTATTTTAGCAACTTCAGTGATCACAACAACAGCTGAATGCCCCAATAGCTAAGTTGTGGGCGCAATATTCGTCACCAGAAATCCAGTCACAGTCGACGTAATTTCTAAAGCGCAGTGTTAAAACAGTTGTATTTCAAATAGATATTGGCCTTGTTTGCTCGAAACATTATCACCAATCGATAATACGGGAAGTGGTCAAAACTGTACTCAAACTGGACCCACCAAACCACAAAATAGATGGTGGTCTCTGCCTGCACCCCCCTTTTCTCAATCTCAAAAGATGGTGTCTTTATTGCATAGCCACCCCTATGTCCAGCCGTAAAAAAATGACAATGAGATTCAGACCTCACTTTTCTTGTTTATCTAGCAATGCTAACTCTTGTTAGCTGAATATTTCTGTGTCAACACAAACTTTAATGGCAATAAAATTTTGTCGGTAATGTTCAGGAGACAGGTGGTGTCTTTGATAACTCTCCTGCCCCAGAACAGGTAGTCCTCTTCGAACAAACTTGTTATGACCAGTTCTCTAAGCGATAGTTGACGTGCTGGCGAGGAATAATTTGGAGTGAGTTTATGAAACTATTATATCATGTGAACTGGGGATGCAAGATCTAACATTGAGGCACAATTTTTGACGCACTGGATTCCACTTTGACTTTTCTTCTCTGTTTTACATTCTATCAATATTTTCCCACAGCTGTTTTTTCTCGACAAAAAGTTCCTAAAGAAATGCAAAAAGAATCGGAGAAGTCTTCACGAAGCGGGGGACGCGTTCATGAACATTCTCCCAGAATCCCGCCGGATCGAGGTGAAAACCCTTATTTGGAGTGTGGATCAACAAGTTGATAAGATGGCAGAAGAAGTTACCTCGCGTCTGAGACACCTCGAGGAGCTTAACAAGAAGTGGAGAACTTTTGACACGCTGATGGCGTCTGTGTGCAAATGGATGGAGGGTGCGGAAGGTTTGATTAAGAACGGGACGCTTAAGGCTTGCAAGGTACGTCATGTAAAGGGAATTGTTTAAATTATTTCAATCTTTGTCATGGCTGCCAACAAATGGATGATGTCATTGTTGTATGAAGGTACTCCAGAATTGCTTTCATCCCATAAGCTGAAAAGCTAGAACCACCTTGTATAGCATGATAAACAGCTCCACAGGAAAGTACTGCTCTGTGTCATTCATTTGTATGGTCACACTTTAGAATTTCATCCACGGACTAAAAAGTTAAACAGCACTACAGGAAAGCTGTTATTTGAATGGTCATACTTTTCGTGGTTAGTGAGTTATAAATTGTGTTAGAGTAACTGCCTTATACTTTACGTTAAGTTATTCAACTGTATATTATGTGAACGTAAGTTCAAAAGATTGTGCAAAGCTTTCAACAGAAATTGCGACCTTGCAATTGTGGCGTTTGATACTTGCTATAAATCAGTCTCTCTCACCTACAATACTGGCGGAATCGTTTGGGGGTAGTGGCTTCGTTGGGGCCACTTAAACCCTCCCCCCGCCCCCAGTCTTGCAATTCGTGTGGTGTCATCAAGTATTCATACACCCAAACATTATGACGGTATCACAATACTAAGACTTGGCTTTGGGAAAGGAAAGCGTTAAAATGTCTCTTGTAGCTGTGAATAAACTTTAGATACACCCTTTCCTATTTAGGTGGGAAACTTGCTACAACATTGAATGGAATGAAATCCCCCCTTCAATTAAACAAAAAAGTTAATGTTTAATTCGCGCGCAAACCAGAACGCGCCACTTGCCCATCAGTCAATTGTCCCTACCCTTGTTCATTTCCCAGGAATACTTGAAAGACGTGGAGAAAATCCAATCTGATGCATCAACCGTTCAAGACTGTAGTAAGATAGTTCTAGCGCATTGTCAAGACCGAGTGAAGATCGAGATGAGCCAGCTGCTCCGTGATGTGGATCGACGCTTGAACCGCATTATAAGGAGAAACTCGCGAATTATGAAATGCGACAAACGGAACTCAAAGCTGGAACAATTTGAGGCGACAGTTGATGGGGTCATGGACTGGATTAATGATGCTGAGGTGTTTGTGTCCTCTGCTGTTGAAGGAACGTACGAGGTAGTGAAGGAACGAACCGACAGGCTTGAGGTAAATGAAACAGGCACCCGTTTCTCGAAAGACGCGATAACTTATGGGACCCGAAGACTGATACGTACAGAATGGTGTTATGTTCCTAAATAGAAATTAAATCTTCGTTGAGTTTTTTTGATAACAACAGTTTCAGGATGATTTAGTTCAGTTCTTATCTTCCTCCTCGAGAACTCAAAATTTACAGCTTTATCTTCAAGCGGATGTTGCACTTAGCAGAGAAGAACTCTACTGACCGTGACAACTAACGTGCAGACCAGGGCCCAGTTGCTCAAAGCTCGATGAAGCCAATCGATAATCCTAGGTTAACGCAAACTTAAATTACTAATCCATAAAGATTGTTCCAAAAGATTTTAAAAACCATTTTTGGAGCGAGGCGAAGATCTCGATAACTTTTAATCGGGCATTAGAGTTGACCGGCCTTCTATCAACCGAGCCCAGTAATAGAACGCGGGCAGAACAACCCAAGGGCTACATATTAGGTGCATGGGCATAAGGACATGTTTTAAATTGCGTATTTCTGGTCTAAATCAACGAGATTTTAATTTGTAGAATATCAAGGCAATGTATGACTTGTTCTTTATTGTCTTGTAGCCTGATCGTTTAATAATGAATTGATACTTAAGGGAGGACTTCATGTTAACTTTCCTGGAAAAATCAGTTGTGATAAATAACCGTACCTTTGCCAGTATTGTACTTTCAAGATGTTTCTCCACGTGTCTTTAGGTTACTCAGAAGGAGATTGAGAATTGCGAATCAAATGTGAACTCATTAAACAGACTCACAAAAGCCATCCTCAAGGACTTCAAGACAGACATGGCCTCTTCTATAAACGCCACTCTGTCAAACATCAACCGGAGATTTGAGAAGATCAAGGCTTCTGTTCCACACAGGTATTGGAAAGGAGATGGATTTGTTCTGCTCTCTTCTTCCTTCTGTGAAGAATAACAAAGAAATAATTTGTGAAATTGTGCAATATTTCTAATAGGAAAAGTTGAATAACGAAGGGCGTTACTGGAAAGTACTGTCGAAAACCAGTACCAGTGAAAAGAACTTCTCGTTTGCTCTCTAGGACTTCATCCTCGGACTCAAAAGTTAGAAGCATCTTGTACAGCATAATAAGCAGCACCACAGGAACGTACTGCTCAGTAGCTTTCATTTAAATGTCACACTTTAGGATTTCATCCACAGACTCAAAAGTTAGAAGCATCTTGTACAGCATAATAAGCAGCGCCACAAGAAAGTACTGCTCAGTAGCTTTCATTTGAATGGTCACACTTTAGGATTTCATCCACAGACTCAAAAGTTAGAACCACTTTCTACAGCATAATAAACAGCACCACAGAAAAGTACTGCTCAGTAGCTTTCATTTGAATGGTCACACTTGAGGATTTCATCCACAGACTCAAAAGTTAGAACCACCTTGTACGGCATAATAAACAGCACCACAGGAAAGTACTGCTCAGTAGCTTTGATTTGAATAGTCTCAAAATGAAAACATTTAGAATTCATAAGGCCGGTAAAACGTAATAACCACTCGTTCTGTTCTTATAGGTACCTTACACTAAAGCAGATCTTACCGCAACTTGAACAATTTGAATCCGGATTAGAGGAGGAGTTAAACTGGTTGGAGGAGGCACTTGTGGCTTTAGAAGCCTACAAGAATGTTAACACGCTGGAGGAAGTTGAAAAAGAACTGGGCAGATACACGGTGAGTACACTGTAGCTGGTTCTTGCCTCAGTCTTTTCGTCACCCTGCCTCCGTAATATTGGTTCGTAAGATTGGCTAGTAGAATTGTGAGAAACAACATTGAAAGAGCGTTGGGGAAGACGAAAGGGTATTATTGGTTTGGTTGTAAAGTGTCCCAGCAGATCTCGTGTACTGTAGGCGAGTGAGTGTTTATTTCAGAGTAACTCTCAAAAGCAGCGGAAAGTGCCGAATGTGGGCGTGATGTGAAGGTGTTACTCGTAGCAAACTCGACAGGGTGAAGCGGGGGAAAGTGAAAAACGAGTGAAAGTTTAGTGATAGGCTAAAAATTAAGGTTACCGTAGCTTCTATCCGAACAGCAACCCGGTTTGCAACCCTAATACAACAAACAAACAACAACTAATAATTAACAACACAACAACAGCTAATAAATAACAACAAAAAACAAGCACAAACAACAACAATAGCAATAACAACATCAACAAACACCGAACAAATAACAACTAATAATTAACAACAACAATAAACAACAAGCAAACAATACCAACAATAACTATAAAAACAACAACACTGAGGCATTGCTCAGAAAGTACAGAAAATAAAACAACTTAAGTAAACAATATTGTAGAGTCTAAATCTCATCCGTGTAGGTATTTCATTCAGATTGCCGTGGAACACAAATACGAACTGAGATCAAAAGCAGAATATTCGTCCTTGTGTCCCTTACAAAAAGGCATATGGATTCTTTCATCCCAAGGGCTGCGAGGCTCACCTCTTACATGTAGTAAAAGCTTCCTTAAGGACGGTGCCTACTAATACCGAAGTATTTTTGTGCGGTTTATGACCATGCGGGAAAAGCAGATCTCAGCAAGGCCTATTGGAATCCAAAATGAAAATTGGGGGTAACCACGCATTTTTCAGAGATACTTAAGCAATAATATCTCTAAAAAACGCCAAAATATAAAGCAATGTATGGGATTTTTTCCTAAATTGAAGCTTAATTATCTCTGAAAAATGCGTGGTTACCCCCAATTTTCTTTTGAGGTACCAAAAGCATTTGGTAAGTTCTGCTTTCTTCGTATAGTTTTAAAACGCGCAAAAATATTCCTGTATTAGTAGGCACCATTCATAGGAAACCCGAGTATCTCGCGATGCGCAGAACGTATGCGCAGTAACAATAGTAGGCACCGTCCTTAATATAGTGCCATAACTTTCTGCACACAAAAGTGTCAATGTTGTTAATTCTTTTTCATTCTCTTTGTACGTAGCATCTTTTTGAAGACATGGATCAACACAGTCAATTCGTGGAGAGTAGGAATCAACTATATGTACAGCTACGCAGTTCACTGGCTGATAATATCGACTTCTCCAAACCACAGGAGAAAATCAATTCTCTGAACACTAAGTGGAAAATTATTCAAGGAGGCGTAGAGTCACACTGCAGTAACCTACAGGAGTGCTATAAACTGCTGAAACATTTTGAGGAAAATGCCAGGAAAATGCGCTCCTGGACTCTAGAATCGGATCTATCCCAGGTAAGGTATTCTCCCTTGGACATCGCTGCTTCTTCGTTTACCTATTTGTTCAATCTGTTCAATCTCAGAATTAAAAGTCTGGCGCCCTAACCGCTTGGCCACGCCGCCTCCCTTAAAGCAAATCAATTCAGCTGATAAAGCCAAGTATTAGCGTTTTCTTTTGTCGAGTGTTTCTTCTCATTTTAACGTCTAAGATAATTGTTCCTCTTCTTTCAAGGTCTCTGATGACGAACTAGACGGCATCCAAGCTACCTGCAACGACCTTTTACAAACACACGAGCAACTGCGAGCCATTATGCCAAACGAACAAGTCAAAAGGCGCTTGGAGGGTGAAGCTACCTTCATAGCACAGGAGTGGGGTGAGGTGTACAGTAGAGAGAAATCACGCCTGATTAGGAGCCATTTTGAAGATTTAAGGTCCTCATTAAAAAGGAACATTGACGGTCTTGATAAAGAGTGGGCTGAGGTGAATCATCAGTTTAGTACCCAAGGATACAGTGGGGACCTCCATGAGCGATACCAGGTATAGTCCGTTTTGCCCCCTCACTGCACATCTTCGGCTGTATTTTTAAATTTTGTCGTTGTTGTGTTTTGTTGGTCGAATTAGTTCATTCTAACTCGTGGACTTTAAGGGCGCGTTTCATTTGTCAGAACTGGGACTAATAAAACTTTACATTTGTAACTGACAATCTGGGCCCTATTTATTTCACACTCATTCAGAAAATGAGTCCGGTAAACACTGTTACAAGTCTTTAACGAGGATTATTGAACTCGTGTTTGAACTCTTCATCGAGTTTCGTTTTTGTGTGCACATGCAAAACCAATGGCCCAGCATGTAAACTACAATGTAAACGTTTTATTAAATTGAACCCTGGTCTGGCCACCAGTCGGTCTGTAAATGGAATGACCAATTTCAAGGACTGATTATTCAAATTCTGCAGAATGGCACATTCTGAGAGTAGTGTCCGCCATTTTGAAGCAATAAAAAAAAGCATATCAACTGTTGTTCAAATTGGTGCATTCCGTTTGCAAAATGACCAATCTGGCCGGTCAGTTCTGACAAGTGGAAACTTGCGCCCTAAGACAAACCTTTAGAGTCATTTCTGAGCAACCTCGACGTTTCTACTGTAATTATATTGCATCAGGCTATTCTGACTTTTCACTTCAATGTTTGCTTTTCCAGCGTGTGTTAGGAAATCCTGATGCAATTAACAGCATCGAAGACGATTTCTGTAATCTCCAGGAAGCGAAATCACAGTTGCAATTGCCGCATGAAGAAGAGCAGCTTGAAACTGCAGTACGAGAGCTTAGAACAAGATGGGATGAAGTGAAGACCAAGATTGATGAGCTTCATCCAAAGATGCAGATTATGGCCGAGAACTTTTCTGATTACAAAGATAAGCTACAATCACTGGCTCAGTGGGTTCAGGATGTGGAAAAGACTTGTGATGCCCTGGACAAGGTGCAAGACTATAATGAATTCCAGCCATTGATGGAGAATTTTCAGGTGAGTTTTGTCACTTTTGTGAAACCTTTTGTGAATTGAAAATCAAACGTAATTCAGGAAATTACTGTTGGATGATAGCTCACTGTCAGGTTTCATCTACAGACTCAAAGTTGGAACCACCCTCTACAGCATAATGAACAGCGCCACAGGAAAATACCGCTTCATCCACGTTTTACAGCATAATAAACAGTACCACGGGAAGGTCTTCCCAGTGATGTTCCTTTAAATGGTTTCAGCGATTTTATGTCAGCAGTGCAGTGCCACAGAAAGTACTGCTGAATAACTTATATTGAATGATCACACTTTGAGGGTTTCATTCACAGACGCAAAAGTAATGACTTGAAACGACTAATGATTTTGGGGAATGAGGGTTAATCCTTCGGAAAATGTTTTCAGATTCCGATTCGATCGTTAACGGACAAAAATGCGCCCTAAATGTTTTCTTCTTTCTGATTCACGTAGGTGCTCACTGCCGCAATGGACAATCAACTCCAGTCACTTCAGACCCTGAATGAACTTTCAGAAAAGCTCGGTAGCTCGCCCAGCAATCAGGAAATTACACAAGATGTGCGCTCCGTTACAGCACGAGTGGAAGCAGCGTTACCTACCGTGCGTGACAAGAGTAACAGACTCTCTATCATGCTCCAATGCTTTCAACATCAGCAGTGTACTCAAAAGCATGTCACGTTTCTAAAGGAAGTGAAAAGTCGCCTTGAAGTGGAATTTTGTTTGGATGGCGTGGTGGATGTAGAGAACGAACTGCAGGGTGTCAAGGTGAGAGTCCTGGGGCTAGGCGATTACGTAAAGTGGTTATATCGTGACTCCTCACTACCCCTGTTGGGAAATCGGGTTGGAGGATGTGGCACATAAACTGTCAACAGCCCCTTTTTAGGTAGTGGGATAGGGGAGACGATCACGCGAGTCAGCAAAGGAAAGAAACAAGCTCGACATGGGTGGAACGAGGGTTTGTTCTGCCCAGTGTCATCGACAATTGTTCCGTTGTCACGCTTACTCGATCAGTTCGTCCTCTCAACTGTCTAGAAAGGGACTGCCAGCAGTCTCGAGATCCTAACCGGCATGGATTCCACCCGTAGTTTTCTGCATTCTTTTTAGCCGAATATACAAATGTAGACTTCTTTACAGGTCACTTAAGATATTTTAAATCTGTACTTAATGGATTTAACAAATCTATCATGGGAAAGCTTTATCTCAGTCTCCCCCTGACAAGGGAGCCCCATATCCAAGAATACAGCAACGTGCTTGACACAAGAGATTCCATGGCCGTTTCAAATGCATTTGTTTTGAAATTTGACATTCAACAATAAAACTCTTAGCAGGGGACTGTTGTTTTGTATCTGCGCGTGATGGTCCTTTGGTTTTTGATGTCGATCATCACGGTAATTTAACATGAGTGTAATCGATGTAACGTCCTATACCGTTCTGTGAAAAATTACCGCGGGAAGTAATATCAACCGTGGTGTGTATAACGACAGATATAACCATATTTGAACTTATTTCTTCATCGCAGGACATTTTACAATCACTAGAGTCGCATCAAACGCAAATTGAAGAAGCGATCTCTCAGGGTAAGGAACTCGTGCAGGTGGAAGGCGCATTGGAATTCGTGCAATCAAACGTAGCGCGGCTGGAAACTCTCTCGAGTGAAGTGTTCAAGGACTGTAAACAGAGACAAGAGGAGCTTGAGACAGCGTTAAACAACTGGTCACGGTATAACGAGGCGCTGGAGGGGTTTAAAGAAGTTTTGGCTGAGGGGGAGGTAGAGGTGACACAGAGAAAGGCGTTAAATATTACTGGTATTGAAGGAGTTAGTGAACAGAAACAGGAGGTGCAGGTATGGAAAACGATCATGAATCTCTAAATTCTCTTTAGGTGTTAATGTGCTAAAAGGCGGAGAGGTAATGAGAATAAACATAGTCGTCAGTCATGAAAGTTGTCCTCTAATTGATTACAGGTGCTTGATCGATGTTTACATTAGTTCAGCTCTCTGACGTGGTTATGAGGACATGTTAAAATGCAAGCGTTAATTTAAGAAAAAAAATGTGTTTCGGGGTACTTGAAATTTGTTAAAGTCGCCCCAGTAGTTGTAGTTTTAGCTTCTTCCAGGTTCAACCTGTTTATGTAAACGTAAAACGTTATTTGTCTATTTGATGTTATTTCTTACACGACTTCATGCGCATTACAAAGATATCTTAAGAAAGCGCTGTAAATCTACAATATGCTTGCTATCGTTATCCAACTAAATCCTTCACAGATGATGGTTTATTTCAGAAATAATTATATTGTTGGTAGGGGGACGGTACAGTAAACCACCCGCATAAAAGAACAAGTGGATTAAGAACCTCCAGGCTAAAATTCGTCATTTTAGACACCTGTTATATAAGAACCTTACCATAAATATATGAAGACTTATTCAGGCTGATCTTGAAAAAAGTAGGTTCTTAAATGTGGGTGTTTATTCTGAATTAATTTGCGTAAATCTCCACAGAGATATCAAAAACTGTTTTGACTTTTTGTTACGAGTCGTTCTGTGGAATACTTTGTCAGTTTTTCTTGTGATTTGTTTCGAAAGGATTTCCAACAAGATCTCCACACTCGATTGGCAGACTACAACTTCATCTTTTCTCTGGGAACAACGATTAAAATGAAAGCCAGCGAAGATTGCAAGGCAAGAATTGAGGAGCAACTCAACAGCATATCGTCGTTGAAGAAGTCTCTCTTTGACGAGATTGCAGCTCACCTGGAAAGCTTAGACTCCAAGTGTAAACAGTGGGAAGGATTCCAAGAGCAGTTGGACAAATTCGTGGAGTATATGGACAATGTCGACTCGCGACTGGAGAGGACTCGCAGAGAAAGCCGTGTGTCACAAGAATGGCTGTCTCAAGTTAAGGTGAGTATTTCTTTGATGCTAGGTTTTATATCTTGAGATAATATTAGCTGTGTTCAGCTGACACTGTTGAAAAATGGCTCAATGGCCAACCTGAAAGCACGGAGAAATCTTCAGTTATGCGTGATTCTGTTGGAAAGTAGTGGGACGATCTTCGTGCCATCTTACTCTGTATACCGTTATGTAGTAGTCTAAATTTTTCGCAACATGCTCTTTTAGCATGGAAAATAGTTTTATTCGGTAGTTCGAGTAAAATAACGTCATTGTGAAAATCGCGTATTAGCAGTGTTTTAGAACGCAGAGCCTGTTTGATTTCTTGGTTATCGGGGTAAATGCAGATGTTTTTACCTAAATCCTACAGTGTGGAAATGCTGCGTTTGATGCTTTCTTTATTGAATCTTTCTCTAAAGTTTGAAATAAACTGTTTTCTGGGATTTCGTTATTTCTCAGGGAGTATCGGACGAATTGTTCCAGCGGCGCCAAAGCTTCTCTGTGTTCTCCGAGGAAGCGCGCAAGATGTCCGAAGGAGTGGGGGATGCGGGCACGATGCACTTCAAAGCCAAGCTGTGCAGTTTGAGGGAGCGCTGGAATGAACTGTTTGAAAAAGCCAGAATGTCTGAGAGCAGCGCAGAGCAGGGACTGAAGCCGCTAAACGAGTATCAAGAAGTGTTTGAAGAATTTACTTCACGGTTTGAAGAGTTGGAGGAGAAACTTGAAGCAAACGTACCTTACTTTGGGAGCTCGGAGGAAGTGGCTGCTCTCATAGAAGAAGAGAAGGTACTTTAGCCTATACTAAACAACAACAACAACAACAACGACAACAAATTTCCTCTGCAAATTTTTAAAAAAGAAAAACCAAACGTTCTTTTCTACTGAGTCCCCACCGACTCAGCACCACAGTTTTAACGCTTTTATCCATTCTTAATGTGGTTGTGTCGCTTATTGATGCTATATTCGATTGTCCTTTTACACAGTTGCTGCTTGCGGACTTGCGTGAACTAAGGGGAGTTCTGGACAACTTGATCTGGAAAGGCTCAGAGCTCTCCGCGAGCATGAAACTGAAGGATCTGGATATTAAAGACACGCTGAAGCAACTAGAGGAGAAATGGAACCTGGCCGTCAAACGGGCCGAGAAAAAGCTGATTGATTTGGACGACCTCAGAATGGACTGGGCCGAGCGTGAGGAAATGCTGGCGAACATGGAATCCTGGGTAGTGCAGGCTGAAGACCAGTTATTGAATGAACAAGGGTTGTCGAGTAGAGACGAGGACAGCTTGAGAGACGCGCTGACTTATTATGAGGTAAAGTTATTGACAGTGGAACCTCGATTTAACCAACCTCTTCATAAGTCCTCAGTATAACACACGATATGCTCTAGCCCGGCATATTTAAATGTGTGGAACAGAACCTCGATATACGAACCCTCGATTTAACGAACCAATTTTCCTACCCCCTTGGCACTTCGTTTAAGGTATTTACTTATATTTGCCACACCCAGGACTCGTTACAGAGACAAACACAAGGGAAGAGAAGGAAAAAAACTAATAATAAGAAGAATGGTGCCACAGTGGTGAGGAGGCCTAAAGAAAACCATGAAGCTTATGTACAATTAGGCTCTCTAAAAATAACGATCTATTCTCGACTTAATATAGGTCTTTTCTGTAACTACTGACATTGCTCAGGAAATAAAAAAAAAAACTTTGTTAGAGCGGTTTCCAATTGAGTGCCAAGACCAACGTAATTATTCTGAGCAATGACGACAGACGTCAACAACACAACCAACCAATCAGAATTCGAATCAAATACATGCAACCGGCGTCAAGCGCGGGAAAACGCCTACTAAGAAGTCACGATTGGTTTTGGTTTGGTTTCTCATTGGTTGAGGACGTTGCGCGAAATTTCAGTGCCAATCAGAGCTCAGTAAGGCAAAACCAAAGCAAACGCGAGTTGCTTTCGACGCTCAATTGAAAACCGCTTCACTAAACGTGGATGTCGCAATTTTCAGGGCGTAAAGCGAGATATGGAAAACTGTGAAAAGGATTTCCAGTCAGCCGTAGAAAGCTACCAAGAATTGTCCAACTCTGGAAAATACATGATGTACATTCAAGACAAGATAGTTGACGATAAATGCGATTCGCTCAAAAAGAAATGGGAATCCCTTGCAAGCAGCATTCCACAACGAGTCGAGACTTTGAAGGGAGAATTACACAGCTGGAAAGGCTTCCATGAAAAATTGGACGCGTTTTTGGCCTGGGTCGAGGAAATGGAAGGGTTTACTAAGATTGAGAAACCACGTGACGAGAACGAGGCCGTGCAGCAGTTAAAGGGACTGGAGGTGAGTGGTTGTCGGTTATATTCATGAGATAGGTGGTGTCTTTGATAACTTCACTTCTGCCGTGTGCGGCTTTCCTTTTTGCCTCTTTCCATGTCATGTTGATGTATCCAAGTTCCTTTATTGGGCCCCGGAGCCCTACATGTTTCCCGGACTACCATGTTTCCTTGAGCCCCAGGGATATACCACGTGATGCATGGGAACTTTGGCTAATCTTCATGACTCAACAATTTGTAGTACGTTCCGTAAGGTCTGCATGGCGTAAGGTTTTACCTTTATAATAACATTAGCGTGCAGTAGGCTTGGGTTTTGTTGAACAAAGGGAAGTTGGTTTGCAAGCAAAACAAATAGACGGAAAAAAGAAGAAGGATGGAGGGTAATTGGGCGCCTTGTCCTTTGCTAAGGTTGCGTTCGATTGTCGGTATTTCGGAATAAAAGTAAGCAGAATAGCTGTTAGACTACTCTTTTTCAGTAAATTTGGGAAGACAATTCTGCACACTTTGGCTGACACATGGTAATTTAAGAGCCATTTTGTACTCCAGTAATTTCAAAATTGTCTTATGAAGGATTTCTTGACATCATTGTATGTATTCCTATTCCCGAATAGGGTCAATTGAACGCACCCTAATACTACTGAAACTTACTAACACTTACCGAATGATGATTTCGATGGACGTATGTAAGAGTATGTAATCAAGGGTTTCATCAATGAAAAGGCCGGAAATATTAGAAATTGAAAATTCCTATGTCGAGATAGATACCATAATTAATAAAATGAAAGATTAAAATTCCGACCGAAGTTTAATTAGACTTAGTCTTCCTTGTTACACTTCGTTATTGTCTAGTTTTCCTCTTCACACATTATCATTGTTATTGTTGGATGTAATGTTAAAAAAAATTATTATTTTGTGTACAGTCTGGCTTGCCGCGATTAGCTCTTCGCTATTTGTAAGCCAGCCTAGTTATAACTTAATGTTCTGTTGTGAGTAAATAAAACTTGTGAAAAAACTTGTGAAGCGTCTAGCTTTTAATAGACGTTACATTTGTTTATAGTAAATTTCGTTTCAATCTAAACATACTGAATAAGAACAACTCTATAAATTTCAATATAAAACCCATTTTAATGTTACTACGGTTTGGATTATGGTGCCTAATTCACACACAACTCTTCAATCACCAGGAGTTTCAGTCGAATTTCAGAAGCCGCCAAGACTCGTTCGAATCCCTCGTGAAAGAAGGTCGTGAAGTCCGACTTCAAGCGAGCAAAGGCGAAGAAGCCGAGCGACTTGGCGAGAAGCTCACGAAGTTAACCGATCGTTGGGACGAGATGTTACGATGGGCCGCCGGAAGATACCAACTGTTGGTGCTGTCACGTCATTACCTGGACTCGTCTAAACACGTGGTACAGTATCTGGAAAAGATAGAAGAGAAGTTAAGTTCCGCAAAAGATATCCCACCTACAGTACTGGAGAAAATCAAGGAGGAATCGAGGAAGGCGAAGGTAGGAAATACTGAGAAGATGGGGAATAGAATAGTTGCATAATAAACGTAAGAACTTTGGGAATTTGTAAGAATCTAAGATCACATTAGTGTAGGAATGTTATAAACACGAAGTAGTCGTAATCGTTTTCGTATAAATTCTGATTTATTCCACTTTGATATCGTACAGAAAAGACCTTTCGAGTTAAATCACACGCCCCTAAATAAACCCACTAAATTTGATATCCTACAAAAACCAGTAAATCAAGTTGTTGTCATGTGCTCTCTTTGTACAAACAAAACGAAAAGCGTGACGACTTTGATTACATAACAAATACGCGTGGCTGTTTATGACACTCCCCCTAGTTGATCACCTTAGTGTGAGTCAACTATATTCGCTTTGAAAAATAAACTAAGACTATATGTGTTATCGCAAAGTTCGTTGTTTCTAAATGTTCGCGTTATTTACAAGTGTGAGGAAATAAATCTAAATACGGCAACGTTTAAGGTTCTCAGCTCAGTTCAAGAGTTCACCTCCAGAGGAACAACATGTTGAATGGGTCGTCGCAAGCGCTGAATTGAACTACCATTGGTACTCGTAACTCTAACTGAAACTGCTCGCACCTTTCCATCTCGGCCCGGGTGCAATTCTTCTACTTTCGCAAGCTTCCAGAAGCTTCGACGAACGCTGTCATTTTTGAGAATAACAATGTCTCCAACCTTGACCCCTGTATCGCCATTGTCTCCCCTTAGCCGTGCGTTCTTGATAACATGTTCTCTTAAGCTGGTTAAATATTCATCTCTCCATTGACGAGTGAATTGTCCCAACAGATGCCTATGATGTTTAAGTCGCTTCGTCAGAGAATCGTAGGTGCTAGTGATTTCGAAATGTTGACTGTTCGGAGTTGTAGTAACTCTTCGACCATAAATCAGATCCGATGGCGTTAAGGGATACGAGATCGATTCCTCGTCGTCATACACATAAGTTAGCGGCCTTGCGTTGATCAACCCTTCTATTTCCGTCAATAGAGTACTTAGCTCCTCGTGGGTGAGGGTAGATTTTCCGATGGTTTTTTGGATAGGAGACTTTACGCTGCGGACGAGCCTTTCCCAGTAGCCTCCCCACCACGGCGCCTTTTCCACAATGAAATTCCAACTGATTTGATTGTTGGTTAAATATCGCCAAACTTCCGGTGACCGTACTAATTTGCGAATATCCTTGCTTGATGATTTGAAAGTTTTTGCATTGTCCGATTGAAGATTAGCCGGGAGTCCTCTTCTACTGGTGAATCTTCTGAAAGCAAGCAGGAAATCTTGGACACCGAGTCCACGAGTCAACTCTAAGTGCACTGCACGGGTTGAAGCGCATGTAAATAAACACACGTAAACTTTGACACATTCAGCGTTGTTGACGTTTTCCTTTACGTAAAATGGCCCAGCGAAGTCGATTCCAACATTAGTAAAAGGTGGATCGTCTGAGACTCGGTTGGTTGGAAGATCAGCGAACTGTGGAGGTTTGCATGGTGCTGCATCGAATCGTCGGCAGACAACGCAGTGTCGAATGATTTTCTTGACTGTCTCGCGACCGCGTAGAATCCAGAAACGTTCTCGTAAGTTCGTAAGCGTGTCCCTTATCCCAGAATGCTTGACTAAATCGTGAATATTCCTAATAGTGAGATTGGTGAAAGCGTGTTTGGCAGGCAAAAGTATCGGGGTTCTGGCAGAAGACGATAGGGAAGCATTTGCGATCCGTCCTTTGCATCTGATAATTCCATCGTCGTCGAGAAACAGTCCCAACTGCGGAACACGTATAGGTGGCGTTGATTTCGAATCCCTTCGAGTCAGAAAAGAAAGTTCATCGGTAAAAGACGATGCTTGAACCGAGTGTATCCACAGATTCTCGGCGTCCTTCAATTCGGTGGTTGTTAAATCTTCCATTTCTTCTTTCCGGTTTTCAAGTGTTCGGTTTTTGAGCTTGTTGATGAACTTGATCACAAACGCTGTTACTCGAATTAACTTCGTCCTGTCGCTGAACCGTCCAATGTCGATTATCTGGTCAACTTTCGGGTTGAATTTGTCGCAGGCAGTGGTAATAAGGGAATGTGTTACATCTGGTACGTTCTTGACGGCTTCCTGTAAAATTTGTTCTTCGTTCACTTGTTCCGATGGAGAAGTTTCGGGCCATTCATTCTCGGATTGATACAAAAAACTCGGACCATTCCACCACGTATTGCTGGCAGAAAGTTCTTTCGCTGATAGTCCACGCGATGGTAGATCGGCAGGATTTAATTCTCCTGGACAGTGCCTCCATAAATCTTTGGGAGTTAGACGTCGAATTTCTTCTACTCTTTGACCGATGTACTGCTTCCATACTCTTTCATTTTTGATCCAGCATAGAGCAGTTGTAGAATCACTCCAGAGAACGGTTGTGTATTCAGCTCCAATCGACTTTAACTTGTTAACGAGTCGGGCCAAAATTAATGCTCCTAGTAATTCCAATCGAGGAATTGTCTGTGCCTTGATAGGAGCGACTCTCGATTTTGAAGCGACCAATTTAACTTCGATTCGACCATCACTGTACGTGTTTCGAATATAAACCACCGCGGCGTAGGCGCGTTCTGAAGCATCACTGAAGCCATGTATCTGAGAGGTTACAGGTTGTCGCGAAAAATAGCATCGAGGAATACGATAGCCGCCAATGAACTTCAGATCTTGGAGAAACGATTTCCATCGGTGAAGCAAAGTTCCTTGTAATTCTTCGTCCCAGTTTGTTTTGTTGATACAAAGTTCTTGAAACAAGATCTTCATCTCTATTGTAAGAGGCGTCAAAAATCCCATGGGGTCGAAGATCTTGGCCGTAACCTTTAGAACAGATCGCTTGGTGAGGGGAAGTGCTTGTGCAAATGGGCACAGATCGGAGAAATTGAAGAAAATTTCGTCTGTGAGAGTGTTCCAGTTCATTCCTAGAATTTTAACTACTACATCTTCGTTGTCAGAAGTCGTTGAGTCACAACCAACACTCGATTTCGCGAATGATTCGTCATCTTCTTTGTTGACATTAGTGACCTCCTGTTGTGTGTTTGCTGATCCTGGTGAACTTTCAAGTTTCGTAATTTGCGTTTGTAGTTTTCGCGAGTTCGATCGCCATTTTCTGAGATTGAATCCTCCACTGGACATAACCTTCTTGCATCTCTTGTAAACAGAGAGACCTCTTTCTTCGTCTGACTCCCCCGTTAACAGGTCGTCCACGTACAGAGATTGTTCCAATAATTCAGCGATTTCGGGGTCACTTTGTTTGTGTAGTTGTAAGTGATGTAGAATTGTCGCTCCCAAAATAGCAGGCGAGGGGCGTAACCCAAACACGAGCCGTGTGAACCTGTATTGTACAATTTCAGGCTTAACGCAATCTGGGTTTCTAAACCATAAGAATCGAAGAAAGTCTCGATGATCCTCTTGGATTCCCACCATAAGGAAGGCCTTTTCAATGTCAGCTGTGATACCGACAGGATTCTTCCGAAAGCGCGCTAGCATATTGAAAACATGTGGGATGTGATTTGGCCCAGTTTCAAGGCAATCGTTGAGTGACTTCTCTTGGTTACCAGATTTTGCTGACCCATCGCACACAATTCGTACCTTCGTAGTCTCACGATCCTTTCTTACTACTGCATGATGAGGCAAATAATGATGTCGCGCAGCAATTTTCTCTTTATTCGGTACTTGCTCGATTATCCCCTTTGATAACTGGTCTTGAATGATGTTGTCGTATTCGGCTAATAACTCTGGGTCTTTGCGCAGCTTGTGATGTAAGGATCTTAATCGCGATTCGCACAACAGATAGTTGTTGGAGGATAGCGGCAAACAATTTTCTTTCCACGGTAAATTGACTTCGTATCGGTCTTCGTTCCATGCAACGTCGATTTTGAAAGATTCCTTCGTTTCCTGTTGAGTCAGATCCTTAATGCCAATTGCCTCAGTCTCCCAAAAGTTTTTCAGAGTGTTCGTGAGAACGTCGTCTTCGTTTCGGGCAAATAGGTCGTCATGGCCTTCGATTATTAAATTTGAATGCGTAACATAACTCCGATCGAGTGTTCCTTTAACTGGTCCAGACAGCAGCCACCCGAGTTTGCTATTTACAGCAATGGGACCTTCGTCTCCTCGTCTTGTCTCCCCCGTTACAAAATGCCAGTAATAATCGCAGCCGATCAGAATATCAATCGAACCTTCGGCGTCAAACGGTTCATCCGCTAGCTCCAATCCATCCAAATGCGGGTAGTTTACAGAGACCTTGCCAGGTAAAGGCGAGCAAATAACCGGAAATGTCAGAGCAGAAATTTTAATGGCATCTTCGCATCCAGACCTTCGTACTTGTAATTTCACAACATCGCAATTCTGCTTCTTGTACTTTGCTTCTCCAAATGTGTTCAAGTTGAGTCGTTCAGTTTGAAGTGATTTCAGATGAAGTGTTGCTCGTAAATTCTCAGTGATGTAAGAGCGCTGACTTCCACTGTCGAAAAGTAATCTCACCACGGTCGATCTAGTCCCATCTTCGTTTGTCGCTACAGCCTTAGCTGTTTGAAGTAACACTCTGCAATTCGGTTTTGAACTCTCGCGATTTGTCGTAGTTGCTGTTGTGATGCCAGTATTCTCTCTTTCGTTGATCGTCTGGTCCCTAGGTCTTTCTTGTGTAGATCGGTCGGAATTGAGGGGACGTTCTGTATTCTGCGCGTTGTTGTTGTTGTTGTTGAAGGAGTTCGCGTTTCGTGGACAAATCGATTGATGGTGTCTCTTGTCGCATCTTCTGCAAGTTTTCTGGCATTGATCCTGTTGATGTCCCTTTCGAAGGCACATGAAACATCTTTTGTCCCGAGCAAGGATGGTTCTGCGAGCGTTTAATTCGGTGACCGTTTCGCACGAAGCTGAGAAATGTTTCCCAGAACAGTAAACACAAGTCGGCGCAAACTGTTGGGTTTGTGAATCAGCAAGATAGGCACCAGAAGTACCGGGTGGAATAGTGGGTGGCAAAACCTTCGATTTATCAGGAACAAAATGTAGAGGAGGCTGTCGTTTTGATTCTAAAGGTGGGACGGTTTTAACTCTTTCGCTCATTTCTCTCGCTTCGATTTCGCGTTGCAATAGGTCGAGCAGCGGTTCGATTTCCCAGACATCTTGACTAGTGTTGCGAGCGACGTGAATTCGTATATCGGGAGGAAGTTTCGACATAATTACCGGAATGAGAAGACTTCCATATTGTGCAGATTTGATTCCCAGGGCTTCTAAGCCTCTTACGTTTACGCTGATTTTGTCATACAAATAACGGAGTTGAGAAGGCCTTTCTGAAGAACATACGGAGATTTTCAAAAGTTCGTCCATGTGGGAAGCGATGATTTGTTGTGGTTTTCCGAATCGTTTCATCAAAATGTCCACAGCCGCTTGGTAGTTGTCTTCGGTAATCGGTAACCCTGCAATGGCGCGTGACGCTGCTCCCTCGAGTTGAGCTACTAGATAATTGAACTTTGCGATTTTCGATAAATTCGGGTTCGAATGGACGGCACTTTCGAATGTATCCCAGAACGGCTTGAACTGTGTCACTTCGCCTCTAAATTTAGGTAAGGTGAGCTTTGGTAGTTTAGATGTCGCTGCATTTGTTGTAGGAGGTGTACCACTATGTTGGGAAGTTTGATTCGGCGAAGGAGGAGCTGAAAAAGCTGGAGGAGATCCCGTTGTTTGTATGGCTTGAGTCGAAGGAGGCGTCGATAGTGAACCGGTCGGAATAGAAGGGTTGTTTTCTGTAAATTGTGCCGCGGATCCGGTTGTCGTGTAAGTTGTACTCGTATTTGAGGGCGTTGTCGTGAGGGAAATATTCGCAAGAGCGTCCATTACTCGCATTTTCAATGTTTCGGCTTCGTCAATTTCCTTTTCGATTTCCTCCACTTTACAGACGGATACGATTTTTTCGTCTAGATCTGAGACCAGTTTCGATTTTTCCTTTAACATTTCTTCGATTCTCGTTAACTTGTTTTTCGTTTTGATATCCAATTCGGAGGTCGCATTTTCCAAGATTGTATCGGCTTCGACGATGAGCTTCGTTATGACTCCTCTATTGGCCCCGCGAGTTGCTCTTAGTCGTGGTAGATCTCCTTCTGACATCTTTTCTTCAGGTCGTGATTTCGAGCCCCACGTTGGGCGCCATGTTATAAACACGAAGTAGTCGTAATCGTTTTCGTATAAATTCTGATTTATTCCACTTTGATATCGTACAGAAAAGACCTTTCGAGTTAAATCACACGCCCCTAAATAAACCCACTAAATTTGATATCCTACAAAAACCAGTAAATCAAGTTGTTGTCATGTGCTCTCTTTGTACAAACAAAACGAAAAGCGTGACGACTTTGATTACATAACAAATACGCGTGGCTGTTTATGACAAGGAACAAAAAATTTACAAATTGAGTTACTCTAAGGAGATACTCATCATTTTCCTCTAAATCTGCCTCAACACAAATTTTTACGGCACTATACTATTTGAACCCAAACAGCAAAACAGTGCTTAAAAACTAAAAGTGCATTTACCAGAAAATGTTTTTTTTTTTAATCTAGTTCAAACCACAAATTGCCGCCACAAAAATTTAGAACCCGTACCAGTGGAAAGTAGCCTGCGCTCAAACTCTTCACAAATTGAAGAGAGTGAGCAAAATCAGACCTCCACTGGGTAGCGAGTTACCCGGCATTAATTTGTTTTATTCCAATTGTAGGCTAAGGTGGATCTTTGGAAGCAGCAGTGTCTTGATTTAGATGTGGTTGTGAAAGAAGGTCACCTGATGCTGCAGCAGGAGTCCTCAGGGCAGGCTGTAGCATTCGAGGAGAAACTTGGTGACTTGAACATGGAGTGGCATACGGTTATACAGGTACCGCTTAACGCTAAATGGATGTTGGACTATTGAAACGTCATTGGAGACTCATATTTTGTAATGAAAGTTAACAATTTTCCCTGGTTGGTTGAGGGCAATTCTCACCGATACAGTCATATTCTAGCCTTTGTAAGCATGTTCAACTCAAAGTAATATGGTTTTTGATCCGTTTTGTTCCGACAAAGAGATACCACATCTTACTGCGCAACACTGGAATTGGAGAACCGACTTTTGCTTCTCTTCATGGTTGCGGAAATGCGTAACCAGTTTTTGAACCGTGTTTTCTACAACATCTCTGACATCCGGGTTTTTTGCAGGCGGGGGTGGGGGGGGGGGGGGCTTTAGGGGTGGGTACCCAGTAAAGTCTCATACTGGTAGGCTCAACTTTTTACCCTTTCACATACCGACTTTTACCCCCTGCGGCAAGTATAATTTCATGTGATGTTATTTCTATCAGAAATTCTGCTCAGGTTTTGCTAATCTTTCTAATGCTTGAGTTTAATTGCTATACTGTCAGTTCTCAGTATATTTTGGCGGCTACAATTAAATTTGGCCCCCCTTCGGAGGGTGAAAACGGTACTTATTTCGGGCGGAGCCTCCCCGGAATACCCCCCCCCCCCCCCCACCCACCCGGGGGCTCTGACAACCACGCAAGGAGTAAATTTTAGCCGTTATCGAGACAGTTTCCACTAAGCATTCCCTAGTCTGCTTTAGCTGTATTACATCATCAATGAAGCCTCATCGTACTCTATTTCGCTTCTCTGTCGTGCTTCAGTTTTGTGTTCTCTACTTTTAAAACCGCAAAATTAGGACGTGGAGGAGAACAAGAAAAGCATCGAGAAAACGGCGAAAAAGTGGTGGGACTTCACCAGGAACAAACTAAAGATGATCCGCTGGCTGAAGAAGAAAGAAGGAGACGCGGAGATGCAGTACTCGACAAGCTGCCGCATAGATAGCGCTCAGGACCAGCTCACAGCATATCAGGTAGTGTGGAAAAATGACCACGTGACCACAATTATCCTACGTTTGCCGCTCGCTGTTGTTTGACAATGACAACAACTTTATAAGTGACTCCATTAAAATGATTTTTCAGTAACCATTACAATCAATGTAATAGATGTAAAAATCAGTACACAATATAAATAAATCTTAATAAAAAAATGTAAGAATCCCTCCACAGCACGGCTCTTGAAAGCAGCCCGAAAATTAGCTAAAGTATTCTCAGCATTTTACTAATTCTTTTTAGGAAGTGTAAACGAGAATCTGACGCTTTCCTTTTGTCGTAAATCTAAATCTCCATTCTAAATTTCTCTATTGTTTGCTCTTTGTTGCGAAACGGCTCATTGTGTCCAACCTTCGGGTATAGTGCTCCCCTTCTTTGTCCGGATATAACACTTTTCCCCTGGGGTATCTCCTAGTTGGGGAGTGGGGCAGGGTAACTAGTAATTTTTCCTGGGATTTTTCTGTAATCAATCAATCAATCAATCAATCAATCAATCAATCAATCAATCAATCAATCAATCAATCAATCAATCAATCAATAGGTGTTTGTTAAAAAATAAATAAATAATAAATAACACGAGTAGTGGCTTGCTTGCCCCGGAAATAGCTACAGCTAGTCAAGGCGGAGCAGGACGAACACAAGAAAATGATACGTACAAACTACTAACATCCTAAGTTTTACATTGTAATACAGAAAGTGGTGCGAGTTTTTTAAACCAATCATTGATCCTTGTAAAGGAAAATCGAATCAGGCAGACGCGAAATTGCTTTCGACATTCAATTTTTATATCAAGTGCAAGGTAATTATATTTTTTTAAAAAACTGGAACATTGTATAATGCAATTCGAGCGATTTGATTGGCTTAGCGGCCATGGTATATGAGCCATTATACCATGCCCGAGAAATAGAGACCATTAAATTGTCTTCTAGTTGTTCTTGCAAAGCGAAATCCTCAAAATCTAGCATTATTTCTTGATTGTTTCTAATAAAACAATTATTCCACTCGCGCTTGTTGGATATGAGATGATTATAGCCAACTCGGCGTCTCGTTGGCTATCTATCATCTCATATCCAACGCGCGCTCGTGGAATAATAGTTAAATATTTAGGTATTTATTAGCGACCTCTCTAGCGCGTAATAGCTCATATCACATGTTTGTTGTCATTACAGGGAATCCTTGATCGTCTCAATGCTCACAAGCGTGACTTAGAAGCCCTAAGTAGAGCCGCTCAAGAAATGGGGGAGGTGGACGCGGAGGGCTGCGCGATGAGAGAAATCCAAGAGTTGATTGAACGCTTTGAATCACTGCAGAAGAATATATCAGAAAAGAGAGAATTCTTCGAGCGAGTTGCAGGCAAATGGCACAAGTTTGCTGAGCAGAAACACAAGATGAACGCCTTCTTCAAGAACACGCACGGGATTGTCACAAAGCGACAAGTTAAGAGCGCTGACGACTGCAAAAAGCAGATTGAAGAGTGCAAGGTACTCAGAAATTAACTGTGTTTGCAAGGATCATCGCGACAAAATAAAAGTACCGAATCTTGTAGTAAGGGATCTAATCAGCCAAAAATTGTAGAACAATCTAAAAGAGAGTAAGGCTGATTTCACGTTCAGGGAAGTATATTTTCCCAATATTTCGAAAGGCACGGCCTTTCTTCTTCAGGGTATGTTTGAGACTGACCCCGTGACAAGAGACGTTACAATTCGAAAGTTACAATAGATACATCAAAAACATAGGCTAAAGTTACATAAACAAAAACATTACAATTTGAAATTTGAAAACACAACTGGTCAATAGGCCGCATGAGCAAAATAGCTAACGTTACAACGTGGAAAACGAAAGCAAAAAACGTAACAATGAGAAATTTGGGAAAGTGACATAACTTAGGACAATGAAAGACGGGAAAATGTTTATGTCTCATTTCTCTTATTTCAAACCTTTACCTCGTGCAAACGCTAGAGAGCCAAGTAGTTTTTAAGTGTATTTCTGTGTTTTCATTGTCATTGCGTTTTTTCAGGCTGTGGGTCAGGATATTGAGGACAATGAATCGGTATTGGAAGCAGTGAATCAGGAAGCTTTTCAGTTACTTGCGGAACTCAGGCAAGGGGATGGACTTGTGGATATGGAAGGATTTGAGGCACAGCTCCGACTGGTCAACGAGACATGGAATGAAGCTAAAATTCAGGTAACAAAGTTACTTCCTTTATTCCTTTGTTCTAAGGCGAGTGATCAAAACTAATATACTCGAACAGGGCCCACCAAACCACAACATAGATGGTGGTCCCTGCCTGTTTCCCCCTTCCTCAACCTCAAAAGATGGTGTGTTTATTGCATAGCTACCCCTCTATCCAGCGGTAAAAAATGACAATCAGATCTTGTTTATCTAGTAATGCTGACTCTTGCCAGGTGAATATTTCTGTGTCAACTCAACTTTTGTTGGTAATGGTCATGGGACACTCTTAGCCCCAGACAAGGTGGGTCCTCTTCGAACCAGTTCCCTTAAGGGTTCTACGTGTGTGACCAGGCGTGATTGAACATTACCTGTCTTAACTTTTTATGCTTACCTAGTGTAACCAATCTTGACCTGTTGTGATTCAGTGAAGTAACTGATTTTGATTATCGCGACTTGGTGTGACCTATCGTGAAAACACCTATCGTCTGTTACCGCGGTTAAGAGTTTGTGACCTACTCTAGTACTCCCTATATTGATCTGTCTTGACCACTAGTAATCATTATAACCTACCATTTGTATTGTAGCCTTTGTTGACTAACTGGTTTGGTGACTTCGCGTCAGTTGCTCTTTTGACTTGTCGCGTAAACGCCATGTTACCGCACTTGACATGGCTTTAATGGAAATATCTCGTTCACGTTTCAAGCAATCCAAAAACTCTAAGTTCATCCCGTGAATCTATGTTGTGGGGTGTTTTGTGAATTTTTGGGTGATTTTTGGGTATATTTGGGAGGAGATAGTTTTTCTAGAAGGATTGGTAAAATTAAGAGAAATAAGAAATATTAAAGAATTAGTGAAGTTTTAAAATTAGAATTTGTAGTTAATAATTAATAGACGGACACCAAGTTAGTCCACTAGCAACCTGGGGTACTCTTGCGTGGGTATCAACTGTCTATTAGTGTTTCAAAAATCATTTTCTTTCTTCCATCCCTTCTTAAAACCTCTTCAAATTTCATTCAAATTTAGGCTAAGTCCCCCCTTAACCTGATTTGAGTAAATACGATTTATCGTGAACTGTCCTCTTCAAAGATGTTTTGTATTTTCTATGATCAGGTTGGATATAAGAAGCAAGCGTTGGAGCAGGTGGCGAGTGAGTTTGAAGTCCTTGAGAAAGACAAACACGAAATCCAGCAATGGATCTCTGACGTCAAGAAGGAGCTGAGTACGACCGCTGACCAAGAGGACAAGAACCCGGATGTTGTGATACGACGGCGGAAGTTAAAGGTTTGTTTAAAAAGAGTATTCTAGAGGTTTCCCACGCGTGGTTTTCTATGTTACAAAGAGCCATTCCTTTGGGAAAGTTTTATGTACAAATGGACAACCCGAGGGCAACAACTGGGCACAAAGCGTTTCTACAACTAACAACAACAACAACAACAACAAAAAGAAAACAACTTCACTTAGATTTCAATGTACAGAAATTTTTTATTTTGTAGGTGAGAATAATTAGTTTCCCTATTCAGCATTAAATATTTGATGACCTTTGATATCGCATTTCGTAATTTTTGGACAGATAAACTACCCTACCTCCAGACTAGTTCCTCGACGGTGTCTCCCAATACAGAGGTATTTTTGCGCAGTTTATGACTATGCGGTAAAAAGAGAGGCTGTTGGGATCCAAAAAGAAAACTGGGGTTAACCACGCATGTGTCAAAGATATTCAACAACAGTTATTCGAAAAAGCTTTAAAATATAGAATAATGCATGGCGTTTTCTGTCCAGATTGAAGTTTAATTATCTCTAAAATATGCGTGGTTACCCCCAGTTTAATTTTTGGATTTCAAAAGCCCTTGCTAAGGTCTTCTTTTTTCGCATTGTCATAAAGGACGTAAAAATACCCTTGTATTAGTAGGCACCGTCCCCAAGAAATTCGAGCTTCTTGGATCATCCCGAGATGCGCAGAACTTATGCGCATCATTAACAAAAGAAGGCACCACCCTATATTAAATGAGTAGCAACAAGATCTTGGTCATATCTGACAAAATGTAGGAGATAGCACAATCAGAAGATTTGCATAGTAGTGTGGGTCATAGTCTGAGAACATGGTCCAGAGTAATAACGATGACAGGAACAACAGCGGAAGGAGTCTTGTGGAGGTAGAGTGGGCGACTGTGCTTCTTTGATTAACTTCGATGTCGTTTATTCTTAGAATCAAGTGGCCTCACGCGAGGATCAGCTGAAGAGACTTAGTCTTCAGGCCTTGAAGCTCGTGGACGATTTCTCTCATAACCTCGAAGTGGACATGAGCGAATCCTTTGAACCTTTCTTTCAAGAGTGGGAAAGCGTTCATGAAATGGCTGGGCTCCCTGTGGATGAAGCACAAAAAGAGACCCTGGAAAAGCTCCGGCGACCCTCATCCGTCCCACCGCAGTTAAGCATTCAGGAGGATAGCGAAGACGAGTTCCTTCCGGAGATGCTCGATGCTGGCCCGACGCGCCGCTTCGGGATTCGGCGATTCTCGTTCGGAAGCGAGAACTCATTAGACGTGCGCGACCGTAAACGATCGTATGAAGCGTCTATGGATACACTGTGGAGTTCTAGCAGCACGTTTTCAATCAACATCGACAACAGGGACGAAGAGTACGATGAAAACGCTAGCATTTTCATTGACAACGTTCTTGGAAGTGGACGCGTTTTTGTAGGTGGGAGTGAACCAAACTTGCTTGATGGACGGTCGAGGGAGGGGACACTATCCAGCCAAGATTATCCTAAGGCAGAGGTTGTGGAAGCAATGGACACTTCACTTCAGGTAATGATAACAGCAATGTTATTTAATTTAATTTAAGAATGGTGTCTGTTAATTCAGAAGTATTTTTGCACAGTTTATGACTTTTCGGGAAAAGTCGATCTTTGGGACCCAAAGGAAAATTGGGGGTGACCACCCATTTCTCAGAGATAATTAAGCAACAAAAATTCGTTAAAATACAAAACCATGTATGGAATTTTTTCCCCAAATTGAAGCTTAATTATCTCCCGAGTTATCTCTGCCAAATGAGTGTTTTTCGGATTCCAATAATCCTTGCCAAGATCTGCTTTTCACGCGTAGTTATAAACCGCGCAAAAAATCTTTGTTTTAGCAGGCACAACCATTTGTTTCTCGAACCATCCCAATGTGAGGCATTATTCTGAAGCTGTTTTCGCTGCATGCACAAATAATAATCGTGGAGATCAATTTAAGACTCGAGGACCTAACGACGAACCATGTTTACTTCAATATTTTTCCAGAGGCATTTAGTTGAGCTTTGTTAAAGCTGCTTTAAATGGAGCCCTGGGTAGACTTAATTACAGTACAAAAATGCATGTATTAAATAAGCCATCGATTTCGCGTGGGCTTGAGTGGCCTGTGTTGAAAACTAACAAGTGTAGACAGATCAAATCTGAAATTCTCTTTACATCATACTTGTGATTTCGCAATATCACCAAAGGGCGAACATTTAGTGATTTCACAAGCTTGTACTAAGTAAAATTTCAACTAAAAAATCTGGATACGATGCCTTTTAAAATGGCGGAAACGTTTTCCCGAAAGTCTAGTAACATTCCGTTATTTGTGATAAATAAAACGTTTTTCTGGTTAAAAAATATAGGTATAAAAATCAAATGTTTAAAAATCCCAACGTTTCGACTCAAACTTCAGCCTTCATCAAGAGGAAGCGATAATAATTTTTTCACATAGAGCACGATGTTTGAATATAAAGAATTTTGAACTAATTAAGTGTTGTCCTTCAGAGCTAACGTACACTTATGACAAGTTGAAATGTTCAGTCTTAAGTGGGATTTTTTTTTTCTTTCTCGTCACTCAGATTCATCCTATTCTCAAAAATGATATTTGGTAAAAATCAAACTGTACAAAATTTCGCACAAATTTTTAAGCCAACTTTAGTGTGCAAGTCACCTTCTAAGCAATCATTTTATCAATAATTTCAGTTTAGGCCCGCTGCGATTCTAAAGTCTGATTATAAATGCCCGGATGTAAGTGGGAGTCTTGCTACATGCTTCCTTGTCTTTGTTCTTCATTCTGTCAAATAAAATTTCGTAGAAATCCAGAGGCTTGAAGATGTCTAACTCCAGCGCGTACATCTCTTCTTCGGATAACTTCTTGGCATTCTCCGTGAGGCGATCCGATCTTTGCTTGACAAAGTAACCCTTCTCTTCAAAGTAGCTATTGCACGATACAGCTCTGCTTCTTGCATCTGTTCCGTTTGCGGCCAGGTTTGCTTCTGTGGTCCATCTTTTTGTAAGTCTCGGTTGGTTTTCTTTAGCAGTTTCAATGACCAGAACTTCTGTGTTGGTATTTGACTGGAGTGAAAATACCTCCATGTCTACACTGAGCTAAAAATTTTGACTTCTTCTCTTGGCGAGTCAACGCGACGAGTATAGAGGTAAAAAAGCTCACAAGCCCGTGATCTTTTATAGTGTTTGGAGTATGTAAATGAGACAGTTATATCGTGAATGGGTTGCGAAATATGTCCATTATGAATTAATTCCCTTAATTGTGTGATTACTTAATTATCTTAACGGCAACGCCTTTTAGTTCATCGTAAGTCGATTTCGCAACTCACTCCTCCTTTGAAATTACTCCGTCTTGCAAATTACCCTTTTTTGCAACTCCGGGGAGGGAGGGAGTGGGGTTGGGGGATCCTTTTTGGCATTATTTTGGTGAGGATTTGCCGTCCGATCCTACAAATCGTGACCCGGTTTCCACAAAAATTTAATATTATTTATACCGGATTTCGTACGTGCCCTCTCAAATTTTGCGGACGCTTTTTCTGATCTGAAGTTATGGAATGTTAGCCGAAGCGTGGAATCCCTCTTCGTTAACGTTTGAAGATAACAAAACGAAAACACACCAGTATGCCCACCCGCTCCCGCGATTTCTTTCAAAGACATTTTCAGTTTCAGACCAGAAGGCAAACTATTTCGAAGTTACACTGAAATTAAATTAAATGGCAAAATGTATGTCCAAATTTCAGACCTAAAGCGCTTTGAAACAAAAACCTTCGAGACGGTAGATAGCCATACTGGGGATTAATCAAGGGCATACGCCACTTGGCTCCCAAATTACAGTGATTAGCCGATATTAAGCTGCTCTCGCGCACAACTCCGCAGGTAATTAGTTTTCGCAATCCGTGATCTTGGCCTTTTTGCGAAGCGTAATACCTCTTTGTAAATTTGGCAGGTTCAATGATTGGCTGATTATGAACGGATCTATTGCGACATCCTTCTGACGTAACTATGTAATTTACAATGTTCTTTAGTCACAAGACATAACTAATTGATGATGAATGACATGAATGAGTAATCGACGAGTAATTAGCTTATTATTACCGATAATTAACGAGTAATCGACGGCTCTCCTACTAATACCACTAATACTACTACTACTATCTCCGCTGCCGCTGCCGTCACCGCTACCGCCGCCAGCGGCTCCGCGGCCGGTCGACTGGTAAGGGGAAGACTAGGGAGAAGAGCACATAGGAGAGTCTTTGTGAGCATGAATGTACGAAGAAGTAAAGAACACAAGAAGTGAAAGAAAAGGAACAGTAGGACTAATTTGTAGACAAACAGAAGATGTAGCTCGTAACGAGAGTTGGAGATAATAGAGATTGGATTCGTTGATGAAGGAAACACGGGGCCTTCTAATGGTTATACAGAGTCAATCGATGAGAACCATTCCTATCATAGCTAATATAGAAAACCCACTAAGTAACATGTGTAACTGTCAGCCATCTAATGACTGAATGTGGGAAGCTGACTCAAATAGAGTATGAACGAAGACATGACGGAGCGAGGAACGCTCTGTGTATAGATCAATTATTAGGGGCGTAGGGGTTTTTTGAAGGACAGTGAGTTGGGGACCGTGCGTTGGAGAAACGTTGAAGGTAAGAAGTTTAAGTCGGAGAATTATAAAGGCGTTTTGTTGAAACCATTCCATTGTTTAAATTTGCTCCAAAGGGTAAATGCGAGAGCATGATAGAGTTAAAAAAATATCACATATGAAATGTAAGGCTAGTTTTTCAAAGTGATTTTATTCCTTTTCAGTTTAACTTATTTTGGTCTTACTTTTAACGAACGACTGATTAAAATCTAATACAAACATTTCTAATGTGCTAATTCCAAAATGTATTACAACACTGTTCCTCAATTTTTCTTTACATTTCATTTGCCTTTCCACAATGTCACAAAAGTTAAACATTCATTGAATTCAAAGATTCTTTACTGATCAGTATAATTTTCACATGCCCGGTTTCTAACTCAGTTTAAGTGTTCGGTCGAAAGGGGGATCGTTTGCGACGAATTTCATTTCTCGTCGCTTAGAGCGATAATATTGAAAAATATTTCGACGAAACCTACAAACGCAGAAAATCGGCATGAATTAAGCCAAGTTTAGTGTGTAAGTCACCTTCTAAGCAATCATTTTATCAATAATTTCAGTTTAGTTGCACTGCGATTCTAAAGTCTGATTACAAATGTTCTGTTCAAAGTGGGAGTCTTGCTTGACGCTTCTTTGTCTTCGTTCTTCTTTCTGTCAAATAAAATTTGGTAGAAATCCAGAGGCTTGAAGATGTCTAACTCCAGCGCGTACATCTCTTCTTCGGATAACTTCTTGGCATTCTCAGTCAGGCGATCCGATCTTTGTTTGACAAAGTAACCCTTCTCTTCAAAGTAGCTACTGCACGATACAGCTCTGCTTTTTACATCTGTTCCTTTCACGGCCAGGTTTGCTTCTGTGGTCCATCTCTTTGTAAGTCTCGGTTGGTTTTCTTTAGCAGTTTCAATCAGCAGAACTTTTGTGTTGGTGTTTGACTGCAGTGAAAATACTTCCATGTCTACACTCAGCTAGAAATTTTGACTTCTTGTTTTAGCGAGTAAACGGGACAAGTGAAGAGGTAAAAAAGCTCTCTACCCCGCGATCTTTTATAGAGTTTGGAGTATGTAAATGAGACAGTTACGTCATGATTGGGTTGCGAAATATGTTCATTATCAATTAATTCCCTTAATTATGTGATTACTTAATTATCTTAACAGCAACACCTATTAGTTCATGGTAAGTCGATTATTTCGTAACTCACTCCTGTAATCTCCTTGGAAATTACTCTTTTTTGCAAGTTAGCAATTTTTGTAGCTTAATAAATTAAATTACATTAAAAAGCAGAATGTGTGTTCAAATTTCAGAGCTAAAGCGCTTAGAAACAGACCCTTGGAGTCGGTAAATACCCATACTGGAGATAAATGAAGGTCGGACGCTACTTGAATCGCAAATTACAGTGGTTAGCCGATAATAAGCCTCTTTCGCGCACAACTCCGCGGGTAATTAGTTTTCGCAATCCGTCTTCTTAGCCTTATTTCCAAGGTTCACTACCTCCTTGAAAATTTGGCAGGTTGAATAACTTGCTGATATTTAGCGGATATGTGGCAACATCATTGCGACGTAGCTATGTAATTTACAATGTTCTTTAATTACCAGACATAACTAATTGATGATGAATGACGTGAATGAGTAATCGACGAGTAATTAGCTTATTATTACCGATAATTAATGAGTAATCGACGGCTCTCCTACTAATACTACTAATACTACTACTATCTCCGGTGCCGCTGCCGTCGCCGCTACCACTGCCAGTGGCTCCGCAGCCGCCACCACCACAGGTCGACTGGTAAGGGGAAGACTACGGAGAAAAGCACATAGGAGAGTCTTGGTGAGCATGAGTGTACGAGGAGGGAAAGAACTCAAGAAGTGAAAGAAAAGGAACTGCATGGCCAATTTGTAGACAGTGGGTGTCAGTAACTGTCGAGGCTGCAGCCTATGCCGAGAATAACTAGGGTTTACATGATTTACATGATTTTTTGCGATTGATGTATGAAATTTTATTAATATGGTTTACGATGTAAATTTTAATTCATTTTTTAGAATTTTCTAGAATTTAGTTAGGTGTCCACTATTAGTAGAGGGGACTTCTCCCCTCAGCTACATTTCTTGACACGTTTATAAAGTTATTATTATTATTATTATTATTATTATTATTATTATTATTATTATTATTATTATTATTATTATTATTGTTATTATTATTAAACTGAAGATGTAGCTGGTAACGAGAGTTGGACATGATAAAGATTGGATTCGTTAATGAAGGAAACACGGGGCCTTCTAATGGTTATACAGAGTCAATCGATGAGAACCATTCCTATCATAGCTAATATAGAGAACCCACTAAGTTACATGTGTAGCTGTTAGCGATCTAATGACTGAATGTGGGAAGCTTAAGGTCAAATAGAGTATGAACGAAGACATGACGGAGTGAGGAAAGCTCTGTGTAAAGATCAATTATTAGGGGCGTAGGGGTTTTTTGAAGGACAGGAGGTTGGGGACCGTGCGTTGAAGAAACGTTGAATGTAAGAAGTTTCAGTCAGGAGAATTATAAAGGCGTTTTGTTGAAACCATTCCATTGTTTAAATTTGCTCCAAAGGGTAAATAGGAGAGCATGATAGAGTTAAAAAATACCACATATGAGATGTAAGGCTAGTTTTTCAAAGTGATTTTATTCCTTTTTAACTTATGTTGGTGTTACTTTTAACGAACGACTGATTAAAATGTACTACAAACATTTCTAATGCGCTAATTCCAAAACGATTACAACACTGTTCCACAATTTTTCTTTACATTTCATTTGCTTTTCCACAATGTCACAAAAGTTAAACATTTATTGAATTCAAAGATTCTTTACTGATCAGTATAATTTTCACATGCCCGGTTTCTAACACAGTTTAAGTGTTCGGTCGAAAGCGGGATCGATTACGAAGAATTTCATTTCTCGTCGCTTAGAACAATAATATTGAAAAATATTTCGACGAAATCTACAAACGCAGAAAATTGGCATGAATTAAGCCAAGTTTAGTGTGTAAGTCACCTTCTAAGCAATCATTTTATCAATAATTTCAGTTAAGTCGCACTGCGATTCTAAAGTCTGATTACAAATGTTCTGTTCAAAGTGGCTGTCTTGCTAGATGCTTTTTTGTCTACGTTCTTCTTTCTGTCGAATAAAATTTGGTAGAAATCCAGAGGCTTGAAAATGTCTAACTCCAGCGCGTACATCTCTTCTTCGGATAACTTCTTGGCATTCTCTGTCAGGCGATCCGATCTTTGTTTGACAAAGTAACCCTTCTCTTCAAAGTAGCTACTGCACGATACAGCTCTGCTTTTTGCATCTGTTCCTTTTGCGGCCAGGTTTGCTTCTGTTGTCCATCTTTTTGTAAGTCTCGGTTGGTTTTCTTTAGCAGTTTCAATCAGGAGAACTTCTGTGTTGGTGTTTGACTGAAGTGAAAATACTTCCATGTCTGCACTCAGCTAGAAATTTTGACTTCTTCTTTCAAAGAGTAAACCAGTAAAGTTTAAAGGTAATAAACTTGGAAAACCCCATGATCTTTTATAGTGTTTGGAGTATGTAAATGAGACGATTACGTCATGACTGGGTTGCGCAATGTGTTAATTAAGTAATTAAAGTCGGAAACAGCGGGATCTTTTATAGTGTTTAGTGTATGTAAATGAGACAATTACGTTACGATTTTACTGCGCAATCAGTTCATCAATTAATAACCGTAATTACGTTATTAGGGAAAGTTAGAGTCGCGTTTACGGCAAATTGTAAAGGTGAGATTCTTGTTTATATTTTCTTAAAATAATTAGTACATAGAGGAGAACGTTGCAAAATAATTTTGGACTTTGATGCTAGCGCTAAACTACTACTACCAAGCGACAAATGAAGAGCAAATATGGTCACGTGGTCATACCTGCTGTTTGCCGTAAAGGAAATTCTCAATCTCTCTATGACGTCACGGCAACGCCTTTTAGTTCACCGTAAGTCGATTTCGCAACTCACTCCCTCCTGTAATCTCCTTTGAAATTGCGCCGTGTTTTAAATCACCCATTTTCCCAGTTTCAGCGGGGAATCCTTTTTGGAATTCTTTTCCCATACGGCTTTCTAATTCCTGACCCTAGAACAAATTTTATCATTTTTTTTATACCGGATTCTTTACGTGTCCTCTTGAACCTGGCACACCTTTTTTCAGAGTCGCTCTTCTTTTACGTTTGAAGGCAATGAACACAAATGGAGACCAATGGGATCTGCCCCCGGCGTGATTTCCTGAAATACCATTCTTCAATTGTAACCCAAAATGCCAAATGAAATTTTAATTTTAATGGTAAAATGTATGTCCAAATTTCAGACCAGCTAAAACAGAAAACCCTTGGAGTCGGTAAATAGCCATACTGCGGATCGTTCAAGGGAGCAACGTACTTCGCTCGAAAATTAAAGTGATTAGCCAATAATAAGCTGCTTTTGCGCACAACTCCGCCAGTGATTGGTTTTCGCAATCCGTCATCTTGGCCTAATTAGCCAATCGGATGCGTTGAACATTTGGCAGCTGGGTTCATTGGATTGTAATTAACGAACGGATTATTCGCAACGTCTTCGTGACGTAACTTTGTAATTTACCAGACATAACTAATTGATTATTAATGACATGAATGAGTCATCGGTGATTGGTTTATAAATGAGTAATACCTTATTATAGGAAATTGACGCTTCATGATATTAACGCGAATATAAAAATTCGTGTTAATTGTTGCTAAAGTTAATTTCCACGTCATTAATTAAGTGGCGCGTTAATTTCCGCGACCGTAATTTTTATTACTGTCTCATAAACCAGCCAGATTTGATTTGCAGCTTATATTTCTGTGTTCCATGGAGCAGTCTTCCATACGCATCTACCTATCGTGATACCCATTACTCTTAATTGGTGCTTTACTATGAAAGATATTCATAAACATTTGTAAACTACATCATGACCTTTTGCTGCAGTGATAAAGTGGTTTGTTCTTTAATCATTAAGATACAGTACAGTTTCTTTTTACATGTATAAGAGAATAAAACAAATAACTTTTGATACGGAGGCGGTCACCAATCCCTTATGACGATCATTCCTATAAGCAGCCAGCTTCAGTTGCGGACACTTTTTCTGCTTCCCGAGTCCGGCTGTATTAATCACAACACTACACTTTGAGGGACAAAAGAAAAGATACAATCTACGTGTTAAATCACTTAAGGTCGAAATTAGCTTTTCTGAATGGGTTTAAGTACAGTGTGGTTCTAGTCTTTGAGTCTGTTGATGAAATCCTAAAGTGTGACCATTCAAATGAAAGCTACTGAGCAGTACGTTCCTGTGGTGCTGTTTATTATGCTATACAAGGTGATTCTAACCTTTGAGTCTGTGTACGAAATCCTAAAGTGTGACCATCCAAATGAAAGCTGCTGAGCAGTACTTTCCTGTTGCGCTGTTTGTTTTGTAATGGAGTGAAGAATTTTGAATCAAAGAGGAGTTCCTAAAGTCTATGTTCACCTTTGGCAGGTGGAGCAGTGCTCTAAAGAAAGCTTGGAGACGGTAACAGGGGAAGAGACACCCAGACCTGACAGAACAGAACAGGAGATTAGGGCTCTGTTGGACGACGTCATAGAAAGAATTGTTAACACTTCTAGGAGACTCTCTGTGTGTGCTTACACGACGGATGATTCGGTGGAGGAAGTCCAACGTAAACTGCGTGAAAGCAAGGTTTGTAGCTGAGAAAACAGATGAATTTGGATGATAAAGTATTTTTTTGTCTCACACAGAGCAATTGTCTAACATCCATTTACGGGAACCTAGTCCAATTTATTCTGATTTAATTTAAGGGTCCAGGTCCCAGTTGTACAAAGAACGGATAACTCTATCCAACAGATAAAATGTACTCCAACCAATACTAAAATAGCCTTTTGCACTGGAACAATACTCCAGACATATCTTCACCCTCCGCGTCAGCAGTTTTATCGGAAGTTTGCGTAGTTACAAAAAGAGACTGAACGCAAACGTGCTCTTGTTACGAGTATTTTTTTTAGATTCCTATTATGTGTCTCCAGTAAACTTCCTATAGGGATTGCTTTACCTTTAGGAGTAATGTATTTATGAGTCATGCGAATGAGTATGTTTTCTATGAGGTAATAATGATGATGGTGATGATGATGATGATGGTGATGATTATGATGATAATGATGATGATGATGATAATGATGATGATGATGATGACGATGACGATGACGATGACGATGACGATGATGATGATGATGATGATATTTCTGGCGCAGTCCATTGTCTTTGGAGACAGAAGGGGACAACAACAATGATGATGATGATGATGATGATGATGACAATTAGTAAACCGCGTTATTTTCTTCTGTTTCTTCAGACTTTGGAGGATGAATTGAAATCTCAGAAGGCTGAACTCGATGAGTTAAAGGAAGACATGATCAAGATTAACTTAGACGTCACCTCGGTGGACAAGACATTGGAGGACGCTGGGGTCAAGCTTGAGGAAACTATTCCGCATGCGCCAGATATGGATGTGGAGCTGGAGTTTGTTGTGGAACAGTTTAGCGCGTACATTGTTGCCGTACAGGAGTGGGGTGCGTGGTTTTGTCCTGCTTTGGCCACCCTAGAGAAGTGTCGTGGAACTTACAAGAACAAAAGCAGTCTTGAAGATATGAATGATGAGTTGCAGGTCAGTTACTTTACCATTGGCCAACATACATTTTTTAGGTTTTAGCTGTTGCTTTTACTAATTGCAAAAACAAGTTTCCGCGAAAAATGATTTTCGCAATGTTTTTTTTTTCGTAAGAGTTCATTCCGCAACTGAATTTTTCCAGTATACCTTTTAATACAAAAGTGCGTTTGTTTACATCTGCCTTGTTTAAAACAAAATTATGCGAGAAAGAAAACAAGAGCTAAATGAAAAGCAATACAAAGAAGAGCGTTGTGGTAACACAGATATGTATTCTTATTACTTGCCTGCTTGATAGTGTGTCGTATATTGTAAAGAGAATTTATCTTTTCACATCTCAGGGACTTCTTGACGAAATGGACAAAAACGATCAGCTGATCGGTGAAGTTTACAACAAGGGCGATGCTCTGCTCCAGGTCATCTCGGGTAAAAGCAAGGCCTCTGTGGAGAGCGAGCTGAACCAGCTAGAGGAAGACTGGGCCGAATTCTGTCAGGACGCTCTGTCAGTGAAATGCGTGATAGAGGAATCCATTCAAATGTGGAATGAGTTTGAAGAGAACAGAGACAAGCTGGCCGAGTGGCTTGGAGAGCTGGAGCGAGCTCACACTGGGGTATTTATCGGACCAGCGAATCTTGAGGCGCTGAAGGATGAGTTGGAGAACAATAAGGTAGGAAAGAGCCTGGAACAGGGCGAGGTATCTCGAGCGCTTATTGGCTGTTTTTCTGTACACATAGGCTTGGCTGCCAGTGTGCCAGGATATCGAGTTTTTACCAGAGTTACATAAACTGTTAAGTGAATGTTCTGAATCGTTTCTCCGTGAATCACTCATGGTGTACACGCTGTTTTTTTTTTTGTTTTTTTTTATAAGAGCCTTTTTTTATAAGAACGTCGAGGCTGAGATTAACCAAAATTTTAAGAACGTATTAAGAACGTTCCTCAGGCTGAGAGTCGATTAAGAGCGTTTTCATTTTGCTAATCTGTATATAAAATCAAGGTAACAAATAGAAATTAACCAAAATACTTTGTGTAACATTAACAATGGTGACAAACATCTCGGTTTGCCATAATCAGCAGTTCTTGATACCATATCTCAGCAGACAATGCACTTTGATAGGTTTCCTGGTCACGGCCCCATTGATTTACTGAAATACATGTCGTGTATACCTTGTAATTTAAGAACATCTTAAGAACGTTTTCAGCCTCAAATCACAAAAAAATATGAGAACGTTCAGCCTCAGCTCCAAAATTAGACGTTTTTATATAAAAAACAGAGTGTATTTTAAATCTCGGGTACCGTAACCTTTTTCTTTTCTTTGACAGTGATGTTCACGAAACTTTTTCAATGACCAAAAATAATTACCCTCGCGAAAGTTAAGTCGACTAGAAATATCCGCTGTAAGGAACCACAAAGGTCGTTTTCATACACTGTCTCTTTACAATACAATACAATACAATATTTATTTCGCCATATACACAACATTTACAGATGGGAAGAAAAAATGAAGAAAAAAAAATTGAAGAAAGAAAATAAATGGCGAGGAAACCTGAAAGAAACCACGAGGCTTATAACAAGTCAGGCTTCCTCACTTAACTAATCTTATATTAGAATTACAATATGGACTTATGGTAAATTAACTTTGACCGCGCACACGTACACATACACATATTAAGTAAGTTAGTTAGTTAAGAATTACAGCCTTACAGAAGTTAATACCTAGAAAGAAGAAATTCTTTAAGCTTTCTTTTAAAAGAAGCGGAGGAGGGAGAACTAGTTATGTCAGAAGTTAGCGAATTATAAAAGTTTGGACCTTGAAAGTAAATTGAAAACTTCCTGGTGTTCGTTCTGCACAGTGGCAAGCGGAAGGACTGAGCATTCCTAGTATTATAATTATGGATTTGACTATTCAGTAAAAAAAAGTTATTGAATTTGGAAGGGAGTGTAGAGTTCTTGAATGAAAACATAAAAAAGCCTAATTGAAACGAATGGATATCATGAAATTTTAAGAGTTTAAGTTCCTTAAAGATAGGGCCAGTATGGGCAATGTATGTGGAATTGCTTACTATTCTTAACGCACGTTTCTGTAAGGTTACAATTCTTTGAAGGTTTGACTTATAGGTACCAGCCCAAGCTAAATTGCAATAATATAAATATGGAAGGATCATAGAATTGTATAAAGTACGAAGGGAGTGAGTAGAGAGAAAAAACCTAGATTTATGAATAATACCTATAGATTTGGATAATTTATTTGCTGTTAAGGATATATGAGATTTCCAGGTCAAATTGTCATCTAGTAAAACACCCAAGAACATGGTCTCAGAAACACGAAGGATAGGCTGCTCATTTATGAAAACTTGAAATTCAAAGGATTGCTTCTTTTGCCAGGGCTTGAATACCATAAAATTAGTCTTGGCTAAATTCAAGGAGAGCCGGTTTGCTGCAAACCAGGTTGACAATTTGTTTAATTCTCTATTTAATGTGTTAGTTAGGTAAACAGGATCATTATGGGAGATAAATAGGTTTGTATCATCAGCAAACAAGATTGCATCAAGCAGGGAAGCATTGTTCAAATCATTAACATACAGGATAAAAAATAAGGGACCAAGAATAGAACCTTGAGGCACCCCACAGGAAATCCCCTGTGGGGCAGATCTAACGTTATTAAATTCGACAAATTGTGTCCTCACAGAAAAATAACTTTTGACCCATTCTAGTGCCAGACCACGGATCCCATAATGATTGAGTTTGTCAAAAAGAATGTCGTGATTTACCGTGTCGAACGCTTTCGAAAGATCTAGGAATACTCCAATGGCGTGTTCTTTTCTATCAAATGCAGAAGAAATTTTGTCACACAAATCGACAAGCGCAAGGCTAGGAGAGCGATTTTTTCGAAAGCCATATTGATTATCACATAAGACATCGAAGTCATTGAGATAATTTATAATACGGTTGTAAATTATTCGTTCCAAAAACTTTGAAAAGCACGGTAGAACAGAAATAGGTCTGTAGTTGCTGAAGAGAGCTTTGTCACCTGATTTAAAAATAGGTACGACACGGGCAATTTTCAATTCATCCGGGACGATACCATGAGTAATGGAGAGATTTACAATGTGTGTTAATGGAGAGGAAACACTACATATAGATCGCTTTATGATAGACATAGGAATGTTGTCATACCCAGCCGATTTTCCCGCCGGAAACTTCGATGCGATATCTATAATCTCCTCCTGAGTTGCTAAATTTAGGAACACTGACTGAGGGAAATGACCAGGAAGAAAATTCTTATATGAGGTCGTAGATTGAATTCGTTTAGCGAGGTTTGGTCCAATATTACTGAAGTAATTACAAAATCGATTAGCAATCTCCATTGGGTCAGAAATATCTTGGTCATCAACCTTAAACACAGAGTTGGGTTTAGGTCTCAATTTCTTGCTGTTTAGGACCTCATTAAGCAGACGCCAAGTGGCTCTAATATTGGATTTTGACTCGCTTAGCTTCTTATCATAATATAAACGTTTCGCGATTCGTAGGGAGTGATTCAGTTTGTTCTTATATTTTTTATATTTCGCTTCGTTCCAGAGAGAGGGGTTTGAAAGATACTGCTTGTATAGTTTGTTTTTCTGCTTGACAGATTTAAGTAAGCTCTGGGATATCCACGGTTTCCTAAGGTGAAGGCGACGCTTCAGTTTCTTCAAAGGAAAATGTGTTTCGTAAGCTTTAGTGTATCGCTCAAGAAATTTGCTGTAGCAGATTTTTGGATCATTATACCCGTCTATATTGAACCAATCAATAGAATCTAATTCCTCTAAGAAGTTGCAAATATTTGGCTCGCTTTTGTCACGAACAAATATGTTCTCTTGGTGTTCGCGGGTACGCTTATGATCGAAGGAAATGGAAAAGATAGGCAGATGGTCCGAAATATCCGTTATTAATAGTCCAGACTTCAAATAACTGTGCTCGACATGGTTAGAAAAAATGTTGTCAATCAGAGTTGCAGTGTGAGAAGTGATTCGGGAAGGTAACGTGATTAACGGAAAAAACAGGTGAGAATACAGGCGAAATTCTTTCTGGTGATTCAGGTCTATTTCTTATCGAATATAATCCACAGTACGGTAAAAGATGGTGGCTGTACTTTTCACCACAATTCCTTACGAACCTAACACAGCCAATAGTCGCATAGAAAGCCATATTTTGTTTTGCGAAATTCGTCCCTGTACTAACAACATTGTGTATGCTAGGTTTGAAGTTTTTAGAACTTTTCTGTGCGTTTGTTATGAGCGTTTTTAGGGTTTTCGCACGCTACGAATTCTGGGTGAATGTACCAGTCGCCATGTTCTTTGGTACAGTGGAGTCAAGTTTCGTTTTCCTCAATGTTTCCTTATAGAATTTACGGAAGGAAATGAGCATCCAAGAACTTGTACTGGACTTTGTTAACGTAAAAGGCCAAGAGCTAAGTAGTAAAGTGGAAGAGAATCAGTCCATAGAAGCTGATCTGCAGCAGATAAATGACATGTGGAACAAGGTGCAGGATCTGGTGACGGAAAGGACTAAGGAGCTCAAAGGCATGGTGGCTGAACTGAGTGACTTTGAAGAGGGCCTTGGTCGTCTGGGGGACATACTCAACTACACGGAAGTGTGCCTTCATGAGAGTGGGACTACTAAGGATCCTGGGTATAATGGACTGCAGAACCAGCTGGCTAAACTTAAGGTAAGGTAACAAGGATGCATAACAAGTATTGGACTATAAGCATTGCACAACACGTATTGCGTAACAAGCACTGCACAGCAAGTTTTGCACTACAAGTACTGCACTATAAGCATTGCATTACATGCATTGCACAACACGTAATGCACAACAAGCTTTGCACTACTAGCATTTCATAACAAGCATTGCATAACAAGTATTGCACTATACACATTCCCCAACAGGCACTATATTACAAGTATTGCACAACAAGCTTTGCACTACAAGCATTGCACAATAAGCGTTGCATTACAAGCATTACTCCACATACATTGCACTGCACGCATTCCACTATCAGTATTGCACTTTCAGTGAGTTCCCTTTTCCTCTTTTCCAGGCCGTCGCCAACAGCTTTGAAGGCCACATGGCTCAGCTTTCTGATGTCCAAGGAAGAGGTTCTCGGCTTAAAGAGCGCTGCGACAGTGAGGGCCGAATAACTATCGACGGTAAACTTCGGACTCTACAAAGACGCTGGTCGGATGTGAAGGAGAAAATCTGCAACAAAGTTCAGGTTGTAGAAGGAGAAATAGATGAGTGGTCCACGTTTACAAAGGAGGTGGATCAGCGTTTGACAGAGCTTCGCAACGCTGATATCAGTCTTGGAGTAGCGATTATCAGCACTGCAGAACTTAAAGTACTGGAGGATCAACTGGCTACGGTTAAGGTTTGCTACCTTTTCACTCTAACAGTCACACAAACGTCTGTGGATGAACTCTTTAAAGTATTACCATTCAAATGAAAGCTATGGTGCAGTACTTTTCTATGGTGCTGTTTATTATGCTTTACAAGGTGGTTCTAACTGTTGAGTCTGTGGATGAAATCCCAAAGTGTGACCATTCAAGTGAAAGCTACTGAGCATTTCTTTCCTGTGGTGCTGTTTATCATGCTGTACAAGGTGGTTTTAACTTTGGAGTCTATTGATGAAATCCTAAAGTGTGACCATTCAAGTGAAAGCTACTGAGCAATACTTTCCTGTGGTGCTGTTTATTATGTTGTACAAGGTGGTTTTAACTTTGGAGTCTATTGATGAAATCCTAAAGTGTGACCATTCAAGTGAAAGTTAGTGAGTAGTACTTTCCTCTGGTGCTGTTTATCATGCTACAAAAGAGATATTTCTAAGAAGTGTAACGATTCAAATGATAACCATCGAGGAGTACTTTTATGCCGTACTGTTCAATGTTCGTTATAAGTTCATTAAGACTTTTGAGTCTGAAATGGAAGCAATTTTTTATACCTCTAACAGGCGCTTTGTGACGACCTTGAGCAATCTCAACCCCAGTTGAGCCAGCTGTTGGCCAGTAGCCGTCTCCTGCTAAACAAAGTCCCGGATGATGCCGATCGCGCATTCCTGGAAAGCCAGCTAAATTCGCTTGAAGAGCTTCAAGCGAGCGTGATTCGCAAGGCTCTGGCAAAACAAGAGGAACTGATTCGGTGTATAGTTAAACAGCAGGACTTTCAGACACAAGTGCAGAGCTGCATGCACGTATTGCAGGTAAGGTTGTCAAACAGTATCCTGGTTAACTTGTTTCTGACGCGCAAATCGTAGCCTGGACCCTTCGTAGATAGGCAGAAAATCATCGGAACGTTTCATGTCAGGTGCTGAAAATTTCCGAGGATTGTCAAATATTGACCAAGATTCAGTCCGAAGAAGGTCCGAAGATGTTTTGATTAGGTACCAAAATATTTAAGTTCATTCGTCATACAGGGGCATTCATAGGAACAGGGTGTTAGTACACGTGACCATATCAACAATCTCTTTCTTCACAGTAAGGTGTCATGGATCTCTGTACATGGGTAAGAATTCCTTGTAATTGCCTGACGTTTGAACGACGTTAGGAAAAATGGAGAATTATGAGATCTATTGAGTATTGTAATGAAATGTGTGCAAATCTGTTAACAGGAAGTGGAGGTGTCTTTGAGCGAGTGGGAGCTGGGCGTGGTCTCCGGACTAAAGGACATGAAGGAGAAACTGTCGCTCTGTGAGGTAGGGAAGACCGGGTTCATATGTGAATGAATTCAGTTAGCCACGGAGGTGTAGGGAAGAATGCTATCTCTTACTACTGCGATTAGTTGCTCTGAATCCAGTCTCAGTCAAAATCACTAGTTCAATGTCTGGCGTTTGTAGTTGAGCCAGGCGCGTTAAGTTTTATGCAACCCTCTCGTGAATCCAGAGGGCGCCCGTGTGCTTACTGTTGGGGTTGAGCTTTTGTGAGTCATCCACGCTGAATGTTCAGTCCATGTTACTGCAGGCAATGTTTCTTGGAAGGTAGCTCACAATTTTGTTGCGTCGTTGGGAGACAAGTTGTGCGAAACGTCGCTTAGTGTAACAGGGCTCAAAATTAACATGTCAAACAAAGATTTTGTTGTAGTCAATGTTGCAAGAACTAGAATCGAGTTCTTCTCGCAACGATTGCGGCAACAAAATAGGTTGCGAGACCTGTCTATTTCAGGGCACGTTACATGCGACTTGCAACAAAATTGCGAGACAATTTGAAAGAAAAATTGCCTTTTCCTTTTGTGTAAGAGGAAAAGCTGGTCAAACAGACACTTTTCCCCAGTGGTGATTCTATTACGTTGTCGCTTTAAGTAGTTATGTTTTTATATATACACATGGATTATATGAGACTTGTTTCTTTTCCGCAGCCTTTGCTCGCAGAATTGCAAACGCAGAAGGAATTTGTAAACAATCTCAGCGACAAGGGCAAGAAAATCATGCAGGAGAATCCACACAAGAAACGAGAAACTTTGGAAAAACTACGAGCGGTTGGCGACAAATGGAAGAAGGTGCACAGACTTGCTACAGAGAAAAAGGAGTACCTCACCAAGTGCATCTCAGAGGTAGAAACTTTCGAGGTGAAGTACAACGAATGCATGGAAGCACTTGAGAAATTTTCAAGTCAAACAGTGGAACAGGTCGATATTTCTAAAGATTTCTCGCATGTTGAATCTTCAGTGGATGAAGTGCTTCAAGTTGGTCATCGAATTTCTTCACTTCTGCCTGAAAATGAACGCTCCATCTTAGAGGAACGTCTCGAGAAACTTCGTTTCACGTGGAAGGAGATGTGCGACGTTCGTGAGGAATCCGCGCGTGTCAACGCGGAACGCGACGCTATCAAGGTCGAAGAGGCGAACTCTTTAGAATCCTCGAATGAATCTTTTTCTCTTGAAATGGAGGACATTAATGCGTGGTTAAATGAAGCGGAGAGTACTTTGAAGATTGACATGTTTACCGTTCCAGAAGAGGAGCAGATGAACGTGATTAGAAAGCAAGAAAAACTTTACAATGAAATCCAACAACAGAGTTTAGTGGTGAGCGACATCATGAACAAGGGGAGAAAAGTGTCGGCGCGAATGAACGAGAAGGAACGAGCTGTTGTTCAGGGGCAACTGGAGGAACTGTCAACGCGGTGGAACAATGTGCGGACGCTATCCGAACTACAAAGTGACGAGCTGGAACGCTGCATTGGAGAACAATCAGATTATTACGAGCTGCTAGAGAAATGTGTTGTGTGGATGCAAGAGGCAAGCGGTACCATTGCAGCCGACGGAGCTGATTTAGATGATGCAGCGGCAGTCCGTGAGGAGTTGCAGAAGCACATGGATCTCTGTCAGGAGATTACATACAGGCAACAGATGGTATCGTCTGTTCTTGACAAGGGAACTACACTTTGTGATAAACTAGCTCCTGAGGAAAAGATTGCTGTCATGGAACAACTGGCCCGGGTAAAGGATGAATGGAGTAAGCTGCAACAGCAAGCGAAGGAGAAGGAGAAAGAGTTGAGAAGATGTCTGGGGGAGACTGTGGAGGACGAGGACGACATCGGTATGTTTTTTTTGTAAGGGAAACCTTAACCCTTAAATCCTCGATATTAAAATACAAATTCTCCTTTCTTCCCCATACATTTCTTATAGTAGTAGTGAGGAGAAGTTGTTCAAATATTGCCGTGACGATAATTCATGGCCTTAATTCTCATAACCTTTCCGATGGATTAAGTAGTGATCCTAGAAAGGGAACTAACAAACTAGTATGATTTTAACAGGATCAGGGAATAAGGATTTATCTCATATTAATGTTCGTAAGTATTTTTGTTTGAAAAAGGAAATGTTAAAAACACACGAAAGCTCGCGGAACCTTGCTGAACCCAAAAGCAGTAGCAATCAGCGAAACACAACCCGGAGGTAAAAAGGATTTGATATACATCAAAATATTGAGTTTGAGTGTCTTTCTTGGCAGGATCCCAAGATACAGAAGACTGTCTAAAGGACCTTGACGAATGTCTACAATGGGTGAAGACAGTGGACGCTAGAGCTGAAAACGCCGACGAGAGAATTGCGGTGCTTTCTGAAATTGAGAATCGCTTCAATGTAATGGAAACACTCATTACTAAAGTAGAACAGTCTCTTGATAACGCAACTGAAAACACACCACACAAAACTGAAGTGGAGTCTAAGCTTCTTCAACTGAAGCAAAATTGGCGGGCATTAAAAATGAAGGGTAGAAAGAAGAGGAGACGACCTGGCAGACTAGGAAGTGAGCTAGAGAGCAAGCAGGTTTTGTTCGTGGGCGCAGTTAATATGCTGAAAGACTGGCTGACAGAAGCAAGAGATAAAGCCATGGGAGTGACCGCTGCCTCCACTATGCAGGAGTTACAGCAAGCACTGAATGTCTGCACCGGTGTGAGAAGCAAGCTTTTAGACCGCAAAGCTGAGTTCGAAGACGTCCTAATTAAAGGAAGAGAAATAGTTGCGGAGTTGGACGATGATAGTTTAGCGGATACGGAAAGCGTCGAATCTCAGCTAGAAGAGTTAAAATCGCTGTGGGAAAGTGTTGAGGAGGATTTAAACAAACGAGAAGGCTTACTCCAAGATGAAGTTGAGAAGCTTGAAAAACGTGTCGCGGCCAGGAGAGACTTTGACACAGATGTGGAAGCCGCGAAGGAGTGGATTGAGAAAGCAAAAGGCGAAATTATGCAGTCTGATTTCGAATCCGGCGACACCAAAGCCTTAGAGGAACATGTAGCGAAGTTGAAGAATATCCACGGTGACTGCCAATCTCCTTCAAATATTGTGAACGCACTGTTGATGAAAAGCGAGACGGCTCTGCAAGATACTGATGAAACAGAAAAAGAGTTGCTTGAGTTACAGCTTGCAGAGTTGAAGAGTTCTGTTGAAGAGGCATCGGAGCGATCAAGAGTGGAAATTGAGAAACTCGAGGAAACTATTAGTGTGAACCGTCACTTTCAAGAGGCTTGTCAAGAATTGAAAACGTGGGTCGAGAAGGAGGAGAGTTCCCCTGAAATGAACTCTGCGCATAGTGATAGTTCTTCGTTAGAAACGACGCTTGAAGATCTTAAGTCGAAACAGGAGAATATTGACTCTAAAGAGAAGGAAATAAAAGAACTGACAGAAAAGGCTGCGAGGATAACAAATCTGGGCCCCGCCGGGAAGGAGAATATTGAATCTCAGTTGTTATCTTTACAGATGTCTCACTCGGCGTTAAAAAGCAAAGTCGCCGACAAGTTGGAGTCCATGCAGGTTGAAAGCGATAAGGTGAAAGAGTTTGAGACTGAGTTACAACATTGTAGAGAAATTGTGCAAAAAATTGAGAACGCCGTGACCACCGAGCCGCCATCTTTTACCGACATTGAGAGCATGGAAGGCTACGTTCAAGACCTTAAAGGAAAATTCCAAGACGCGTTAGCTCAGAGATCCGCCATTTTCCAGCTTGGAGAGAAGAAGGAGCGAGCTCCGTTGGTTGCGGACGCGGAAAAGAACTACGCTGAAGTTGTTAATCAATGGAAAACTTCGCTCGCATGTTTCTCGGAGAAGATTGCTGAAATAGAGCGCAGAATCGCTGAGGAAAAAGAACTGAATGAAAGCTTTGAGGAAGTTTCCAGCTGGGTGGAAAACACGGAAAAAGAACTGGACGTCTCTTTTGAGTCTGAGCAAGCTCAAGAAGTAGACGAAGTAGTCGGACAAGTCGAGAAGCTTAAAACTTTGAACACCGAGTGCGCTTCTTACGAGCAATTCGTCGAATCGCTACGAAGTAAAGTCGAAGATTCTCCGACTAAGCCTTCGGAAGGGCAAGAAGATCGTCTCAGCTTGTTAGAAGCCCGAGTCGAAGCGATGCACAAACGACTGGCGGCGAAGCTTGGAGACGTGGAACACTGCGTCAACGACGTAAGCGAAGTTACGGAACGAATATCTTCATGTAAGGAGTGGCTGTTGAAGAAAAAGGAGTTGGTTGGCGCCAACGAACAAGAAATTCAGATTGGAAACGTACCGCAACTTGAAGAAAAGCTTTTGGAATTCCAAAATCTTAACCAAGAAGCTGCTACGGTTCTTCATGGCATCATGCAAGCTAAAGACAAAGTCGGTCAGGGTGTGGGAAAAGTCTCCGGTGCTCTTGAAGAGTCGCTGTCCAAGGAACTGAATAGTCTGTGCGACACTCTAAAGGGCTTACATGAAGACTCGGCTTCTAAGAGTGCGGTACTGGAGCAATGCCTCAGTGAAGCGAGAGAATTTGAACAGGAAGTGACGCGCTATGAAACATTACTACAGGAAGCTGATGATGCACTGCGACGATCGAATGACAAGCCGGTCAGTTTAGAAGCTCTCACAGCCAAACTTGACGAGTTAAGAGATCTGCAGACAGGGCTCAACAAAAAGCAAGAGGAATTTCACTGCTTGCTAGAAACGAAAAAAGACTTTGTTGCGCAAAGCGGCGTCCAGGAAAGGCTAGTCAAAGGAGACAAGTATTTTGAGAATGTTATCAAAGAAATTCCGCAGGCAATGAACGAAATAGAATTGAAGATCAATGAGTACATGACGTGCAGTAAAGAGCTTGAGGAGGCCCTCGAATGGTTAACCCAGTCTGCTGATGTTATAGATTCAAATGTAGCATATTCTTTAGACGATACAAGTGTTGAGGAGCAGCTTGCAAAGGTGAAAGAACTACGACCTGAGTTGGAATTATTCGAGTCTAAACTCTCAGCTATTGCAGAGAACATAAAAGTGGCGGATGTAGTTGGAGATGACGGCGTGAGCGCTCTTCAAGAGAAACTTGAGTCTGTGAGAACGAAATGGAAAGCGCTCTACGACGATGCGAGTCTAAAAGAGGAAAGTTTGGTGACATTTGTGCAAGCAAAGGAGTATTACAACGCGAGTGCAGCAAAATGTAAACACGCTTTGGACGATTTGAAGAAATGTGCTGAGGATGAGGGTGGATATTCAGCTGCGCCTGAAAAATACAGCGTTCAGCTTGAAAGGCGGAGAAAACAGCAGGAAAAATGCCAGGAATTGGAAGAACAGATCCGTGCGATGGAAAAAACCGGCGAGCACTTGGCTAATACATGCGAGGAGCTCAGAGAACCGCTACGGCAGGAGCAGATCAAGATAAAGGGTGATTGGCAGAAAATGAACATGGAAGCTGTGATCGCCCAAGAACAGCTAGCAGCATGGATCAGTGAAATTGGCAGCGTTCGAGAGGATGTGAACCTCAGTTTAGCTCGCGTAAAAAGCATCCATGATTCTCTCCAAAACTGTAAGTCGGATGCCAGCGATATACCAAGTGCAAATGATGTTCTTGGTCAGGTTAAGCAACTGGCGTCAGAGCTTGAGGCAGAGAAGCAAAACGTTGAGAGTGTTTTAGAAAAAGGAGAAATGGTTCTTGAAAAGCTCGACGAGAGTGAAAAGACGGAGTTGGAAGAATCGTTTCGCGCGCTCCAAAACTCGTTTAACCAAGCGGAAGAGGAGTCAAACGAGAGAGTAAGACAAGCAGAAGAACGTATCAATGACATCATCGAGTTCGATAAAGAATCTGCTCGCTGCGAGAGCCTGCTGACGATTTACCAGGCAGCGGCTCCAGTTGACGTGTCATGCACAGTGGAGACATTGGAAGATCAAATGGCTAAGCTTAAAAGGCTTTACGGTGATATGGAATCACGTGAGTCCCACATGACAGCACTTCAGGAAAAAGAGGCTAGGCTGTCACGTGATGATAACACGCAAGCGGGGCGTACTACACCCGATGGAAAAGCCGAGAAGCTTCAAGGAGACTGGGGAAAACTGAAGGCTTCGTTGGGCGAAAAGTTGCGTGAGCTGGAACGACTCGCACAGATGAAGAAAGACTTTGAAGATGAGTACGGTAAGTGTCTGGGGGGAGTCCAAGAGCTTGAACTAGCCATACACGAGGCAGGAAGTGATAAGGAATCCGTGGAAGCGCGAATCCAGGAAATGCAAGAACTGTGTGCTAGAATAAAGTCGTACCGCAACAAACTTGATCTGCTCACAGATCGATGCGATGAACTTCCAAACGTCGCCTATGAACAGAAAGATCATGATCCGAGAAAGAAGCTGATCGCTTTGTTGAGGCGATGGGAAGAAGTGAAAGATGACGCTTTGGGAAAATTGAACGAACTTGAAAAGGAAAAGATGGAACTGGAACACGTCGCGCACGAGATTTCAAAATTGCAGCGATGGGCACAAGATACCTGTGTTCCTTTCATTGGTAATGACATACCATCTTTTGTGCAAAAGAATGAGTTAGAAAAAACCTTGCTGTTTAATACGGAGTTTAGTTCAGTTCTTAGAACAAAGTACGATTTGTTGAACGAGTTATTGGTTAAAGTTAGCCATGTCAAGGGCGATGGACAGAAGAAAGAATCGCTCATGAACAATCTTGGAGATGTATCAAGAATTTTGGACGATGCTACAACTAAGTTAATTAGCAACGATGTCGATATTAAAAGCCGCTTGCAGCAACATTCTTCGCTTAGCACGGACCTTGATCACATCAGAGACCTTTTAGTGGAAGTCAAACTTAGTCAGAGCTCTGAAGCGATCGAACTTGACGGTGACAACTGGATTGAAGAGAGAATTACCTCGCAGAGAGTTGAGCTCGCCAAGATCGAGTCTTGTGAAATGCTTCTTGCTTCTGTGGCGAAAAAGATTGATGAAGTCTCCCCCGGACAAAGTGATTCTGGCGATAATGTGATTGAGAGTGAGTTGCGCGCGCTGACTGCAGACGTCAATACCGTGAAACAGCAGCTTACCAAGGAAGCATGGCAGCTGGAGAGGCTACGCGATTTTGGCAATGAATGCGCTGAACTGTTGACTTTGTACGAAACTCTTACTGTGAAGGTTCGCGCTGTTGATTTGCACTCAATCGCTCAAGCAGCGAACATCATACACTCAGAAGAAGAACTCGCAAAATGCCGCAGTTTTGATCTACGTGTCTTGGAGAGAGATGGAGATTTTGAGGCACTTGTAGAAAAAGAGGAGGAGACTTTGAGTTTTGCGCCTGAAGATAAAAAACGCGAGTTAGAGAAACGATTCCATCAGCTCAGAGAAGACAGAACTGCTTTGAAAGAGTTGATTCATGGTCGAGTTGAAGGACTGCGGAATCTTGTTGCCGAACAACAGACTCTCGAAGGCTGGCTGAAAAAGGCGGGAATTTTAATCCAGGAAGCCGCCACATTTTTGCGTGAAAACGAGGGCACTTTCACGCTTGACGATTCGCGGATGTCTGATCGATCCCAGGCTCTTACAGCGCTAATCAGCAAGCTGGAAGAATATCTTACATACAGCCAAACGTTCCAGGGTAGTCAGAAAACTTCTGAAGTTGAGAGAATGAACGACGAGCTAACTGAAATGGAAAAACAGTTGGATAACGCTGCGAATGAATTACAGGAGTTTAAAGAGCAATGTAAAGCGTTTGAAACAGAGGCCGTTGAAGCCACGAAGATTTTCGAGCGGTGCGCAGCTGACCCGCATTGTGCGACTACTTCTCTCCAGGAGGCTCAAGAGAAGTTAGCCACTGTGAAGGTAAATAAACGTTAATGGCCTATACTACGAGTGTTCTCTTATTTTTCTTAGCGATAGTAGAGTGAGCGTGCGCATAAATTACCTCCCGCTCATTTGCTATCTTTCCTCGCGTGTCGGGTCTCCTCGCGGGAAGTGATTTTTGCGCGCACTCGCGTGTGTCGCTCACTCTACAATACCTGAGAAAAATAAAAGACTCAGTACTCGCACTCTCGTTAAAGCGAAATATGTGAGTGAACTTAATTGTCACCTGGAGTCATCACCGCGTGCATTTAGTAGACAACTGACGTCACGTTGGTTGAACAATCTACTTCTCAGTGCTGTTACACCATGCTGACGTGAACCAACCAGCTCGAAACAGCTGTCCATGGTTGCATTTTGATTCGGTTTGGTTTCTACCATGTCGCTGTCGTGTTACGTTTTCCACGCAGTGTCAGTCTTGCAGTTATTTCAGTTAGAAATATCAATGCTGATTATATAGACAGCCCGTATATTTTAGCTCTAGTTTGCTCCCTTCTCCAAGGCTATCAGCTCATGTTCTTCCAGTAGAGAAGTCTTTTAAAATAGATGGCGGAAAAAATGCTTTTAACAAAAAAGTTTCCTTGGGTACGTGAAAAATATTTCATCCAATCCAGAGCTTGCCTATAATAATATAATAAAACAATTATTCTATTCAATCTTATCGTCAGTGACCACAGTGTGTTTGTTTCGTTCACGTTAAAGATTATCTTGAAATGGTATCATTTTGCGTGACTCGCGTGGGTGCGCGCGGGAGAACGCACCTGCGAGCGTGGATTGCGCGTGCTTGAGTTCACGAGGATTTCAGGTCCGAAAAAGCTTCGGTGGCTTCGGTGACGCGAGTTTTAAAAGTACTTGTTACGTTATGAAGAATGATATCGTTTTTCCCGGCGATCGTAAGAGATAACGACCCTCGTTGTTTGAATTTCCGATGAGTTTTCGCTTTCCTTCTCTTTGTTTTCAAACAATAGCACAAGCAAAGGATCTTGTTATTTCTGCGACCAATCTTCAAAAGGCCAAAGACATGGAACAGGTCGCAGAAAAGTTTTCAAACGTTCTAAACTTGTTTTTGATATGAGTATGATTCCCGAGATTTTCTATTTTATTTATTTGGAAGAGAACGCGGTGAGTAGGATTGAAATTTGCTGTGAATTGATGCACTATCGACTGTTATTATCAGCAGTTTACCTCTAAAATGGCCCAACAGATTTGGCATGTTGTATTAAATTGATTTAGTAATGGCACTAAGAGAACGTATCGTCCGATAGCTTTTATTTGGAAGGTCATTAGAATTTCATTCACAGACTCGAAAAGGAGGACCATCTTTTACAGCTTAATAAACAACACCACGCAAAACTGGCTTTTATTTGAATTGTTACGCTTTAAGACTTCATCCACAGGCTTCAAACGTTAGAGTTACCCTGTGCAGCATAATAAACAACACCACAGGAAAGTACTGCTCAGTAGCTTTCATATGAATGGTCACACTTAAGGATTTCGTCCACAGACTCGAAAGTTAGAACCACATCACATGATTGTTTGATTTTGTCGGTGAAAGAGTTGATTGTGAGTAGAGCGTTCATCAGAACAAGCCAGTCGATACAGACCTCTGTAGTCACCATGGTGTGCGACGCGGTCACGAAATATTCAACCTCCTCATCGCCAAAATTAACATATTTCGATCTCAATTTAAGCGGCACAGAAATAAATTTGAATATATATGTTTCCGGGGGATATTCGTCCTGCATCTTCATGATAAGTCAGTTGTTATGTCGGCCAGTCATTCTAATTTAAAACAAATGGACTTCGAATTCGAAGGCAATGTTTAGTCTTATTCAACTTGTCCAGTGGCTGTTGGAAAAACGTAAGATACTCGCTGAATGTTTGTCTGTTAATTGCTACTTCAATTCGATATTTATGATATTAACACTTCGATTTGCTTTTTGAAGCCGTTGAAACCGAGAATAACAGCAAACGGTGCTTGAAGGTTAGTCTTGATTAAGCTTTCTCTTCTAGAGTCGTATATCCAGTCGGGACATGTGGTTCGCACTTTCGAGTCAGTCGATGAATCCTAATTAAGAGAAAGCAGTTTGAAAACAGTATTTATTAGAAACGCTGCTAGTCTTTGAAAAATTCACATGGATATTTGTAAAATTTAAACTTTTCTTTGCAAAGTTGATTTCAGATTGTTGAGACATCGACCTATTGCGCTGAACGTAACTCGAAGGTTTTGTTATCTTTTCCCGCCATTCACTTAACAACAGCTTTCCAATAGCTTACAAAATTTCCATTTTATCGGTTGTCTTTAATTGTTCAGTCATTGTCATACAAAACAACAATCTACTAAATAAGTGTTTCTTCTAAAATGACTCTCTGATTTAGTCTCTCAAATTTTCGTTGAATTAATCTTTACTCGCTTTTAGCTTAAGATTTTACACTCTTGATAACTTAAAACTGTTTTTCCTGATTTGTTTTTACTGTTAGTATATCATTTTAGTGGAATTTGTTCTAGAAACAGTTTCTAGTGTTATGAGATGCAATATTGTAGTTAACAGCCCGCCATTAGTTTGTTTATATTAGCAGTAGAGATGCTGGTTTTATGATGGCCTCGTGTTCTTATCGTGCCAACAGGTCACAGCAGGTAGATCGCAGACATTATTTACAGAAAGAATCTTTAGTTTTGCATTAGCATTATCAAAACTTAAATTCTCCCAACCAATTCCATACATTTGTTTTAAAATTAGTTTAAAGAATTTGGTGATACATCAAGTCTTTTACTTTTTGATTTCTATTTTTTCATAGCTGTTCACTTGATAATAGATTTTTACTTTAAGGATCGAGAAATAACGTGTTAATTAATAGAATTTTTGTGGTACATCAAAAATATACCTACCATTTGATGGTTTTGTGTATTCGTATTAACTGTCTGCTTCACAGTGTGTTGATATTTCAAGGAGAAGTTAGATATTGATCACTCGTGGTTTGTAGAGTGGCAGTGGACGTTTTAAGTCGCGTTTAATTGTACTTTGCATTGTTGTACGTATATTTTAACTCACCAGGTTGTTATCATTTGCTTACTAGCGAATCCACACTAGTTTGTTCATTTAGAATTGAACTGCAAATTCTCTCGCAGGCATTTATAGGAAATATAGTATAAGAAGTAAGGAGATTCTAAATGCTGATAGATAACAGTGTTGTGAATTTTTCTCTTCAAGGATTTACTCGCAGAAGTCGACTCCAAGGAAAGCTCCCTGAACACACGAGGTGAACAAGTCAGCGGTAGACTGGATGAGCTTGAACGCAAGGAATTTGAAGACAGGCTTCAAAACTTAAGCAAAGAATGGCGGAAGGCGAAGGAAAAACTGAATGAACAACGAGGAGTATTAGAGGATGGAATATCAGGTTGTATGAAACAACTAGAGATCATGGAGCAAGCAAAGGAAGCGGCGAAAGAAGTTGATCAACTTTTGAGCGAAATTAACGCCGCAAAGGAAAACGATATGGAGACTGTAGAGAGTAAAACAGAGGTAAATTGAATTTACATGACTGAATTTTATTTTAGTTTTTTTCTTTTTTGAAGGAATAATTATGTTACCAGGTAATGCGTCCAGTGGTAATGCAATTGTGTAACCAGATGAACCACTAACACACCTTGGTATACGGGAGCTGAATTTTCATAAATCCTTTCTACCCGATATTAAAAAAAAAAAAAAACTCTCCATTGCGTGTCATTAAGAAAAAGGAAGGAAGCGTAATGTATATTGTCTCCAATTATTTTCCTAGCTTTTAGTTCATTTTTTCGATCAAAGCCCACGATAACTCTTCCATTAAATTTCAATGTGTCTCATGAAGGCCTATCGTAAATCATATCAACGTTCAGTTATTTTGCATATTGATGTGTATTTTTTCGTTAAAATATAATATTTTTACGATCACATTTCTACTTGAGTTAGCGTAAAAGCGTTGGAAATGTCTTTTCTTAATTTCTGTCTTCTCACTTCCATGTATCTTTGAGAGAAATCTCGAAATAATTTGTTAAAATATAAGGAATATTCTGAAGTTAATTTAATCATTGTGAGTCCTGTCGTACAAAAATAAAAAATAATTTGCATTTTAAGATGGAAAAGAAAGTAATGTCCTGTGAATAGTATTGTTGTGCTCGCGATTATGTTTTCGTTAGGTATATTTAAAGAAAAACAAAAGGAGGCTTGTATGTTTGTAAAAGCAATGGTGAACAAATCTCACAAACACAGCCACTGATCACCTGAACTTGAACTGGAGCTAAGAATTTTATTGATTTGAAGGCAATGTATTTAATTTGGCCTTCAATTTAATCAATCTTTGAAGGTTTGGTTGAGTTGTGTTGCCATAATATGTCCTATTATTTTGTGGTTTTGTGGCCTTGTTACTCTCGTCTTTAATTCTTTTTATAACAGAATTAAACCTTGTAGGGACGTCCGTGTTATGTTCGGCAAGAATAATCATTGTGGTTTTAGTGAAGATTTAGCTATTAAACTGTCAAGTTAATTATAAACTGGCGTCGAATGTGATCTTGAAGTGACTAGATAATCAATCTGAGGGGCGTTCGATTATGCCAGACAGACATTGTAATTTAAAACTCGTTTTTGTTGGCAATTTCTATAGCGGGCAGATGGAAATTATTATTTGTTTGATGCATTCACAATTTCTCCATGTCTGTATATCACAACAATTCTATGATGTATATTGTCTTTCGTACGGTTGCGCAGGAGGTGGTGCGTTGGCTGTTATTGAGTTGACCTCATCCTCATCATCAAAGTGAGACTTGTGTGGGAATAAAACTTCAATTTTTACACACACCTGGTCTCGTTTTGAAAAAGAGGCTACAGTCAATTCGGATATAGCCTTTAAGTCCCTGTTCTCACGAATACGTTTTTCGCGATGGAGGTTTGTTTTGTTTTTTTCCTTTTCTTTTTGGGAAACGAAGATATCCAAGCTTCATGGAAACGAGGGTTGAGAATGGATAATTTTCAACTTCTTGCAGATGACAAGTTTACATAAATTGTTTGCACACGTAAATTTTTCGGCAAAAAAGAAATGTCTCGTTTTCCCACGCGGTCGAGCGCCGTTTTAAAACTAGCCTTTCAATTTCTCTCTAATCCAGTAAAAAATTAAATGGCGACTTTTAGAATGTTAACCAGCCTTAATCTTCTATGGCTCTCAATACCCTTCTTGTTGTTTGTCTCTATATTAACCGTTTCACTCCGAAGAGCTCAAAACTACTTCATTTTAGCTTCACATGATAAGTATTGCTCAGTAGTTTTAATTTCAATGGTCAAACGCTAGGATTTCGTTCACAGACTCAAGAGTTAAAATCACCTTGTACAGTATAACAAACGGCACCACAGGAAGGTACTGCTCAGTAGCTTTCGTTTGAATGGTCACACTTTAAGATTTCATCCACAGACTCAAAACTTACAACTACCTTGTACAGTAATATTATAAACAGCACCACAGAAAAGTACCACTCAGTAGCTTTCATTAAAATGGAATACATTTTAGTTTTCAGACTCGAGCGTTTAAACATAACGTTAATTAATAGTTTAAGTGACCTTCTATTTTAAGTTTCTTTTTTAGGTTACCAAACGTAATTTGCATGCTTTTAACTTTAAAATTAAAGGTTCTCTATTCATTTTCTTGAGATTTTCACCTGCCCGTCAATTTTTTTCTGATTACATATTTTGGATATTGCTTTGTAGGATCTTCGAGATAAATTAGAGATATTTGAATCTCTTATCGCAAGCATGACCGACATTGCTGCAACCGTGCCTTCAACTTGGAAGGAGTCAAGCGAGCAACAGTTGGGAAAGATCCAACTGGACATGCGCAGAAACGACGCCAGGCGACAACAGACCGAATTACAAGAGACTATTTCTTTTCATAAACAGTACCACGAGGCTGTGGTCAGAGCAGGTGAAAGGATAAAAGAAATTGAAGACAAATTAGAAGATAAAGCGTCCATAGATACTGGACTGGAAAACGGAGTTTTGTTTGAGGTAGGCGATATATTAAAAACTGGATCATTGTATAATGTAATTCCAGAGGTTTTGTGAGGACTTTAATTTTAACCTCACTGCTCAATGTTTGCCTTCACCAGGAACTCCAGCAACAGTTGAACGATGTTACTCCTCTGCTACAAACTGCTCGTGAGAAGGAAAAACTTCTCACCATGATGGAGTCACATGATGCACAAACAACAACAATGGAGACAAACGTTGATGACTTAAGCAGCAGATGGGAAGAGCTGCAAAGAAAACTGAACGACAAACAGGAAGAGGCGGAAAAGAAACGAGAAGCGGTCGCTGCTCTGAACAAGGAAGTGGAGACTGTGTGGAAAAGACTGGACGAGCTTGCTGCCTCCACTGAGGATCTCACTGCTGTCGCTTATGATACGGCGAAAGTACTGGAGCAGAGAGACAACTATCAGGTATTTTACAATAACTGTCAAAATTCACGCGCGCTGATTGGCTCGTAGCTATTGTCTATAAGAGTACAGACAAAAATGACGTTAGATGTAACGCGCTCGCTTTCTCAACGGAAAATAAAGCCAATTCCGCTCGTACTTCTTCAATGTTATTGTAGAAAACAAATCGACGGCTGTTTTCTATGGTGTATATTCTTATAGACCTTAAAATGACGCCATAAAATGTTCAAAACTTGGCAGTGAAACCACTCGCCCGCGGCTCTTGTTTCCACTTGAGTTTGGAACATTTTATGACGTCATTTTATGGTCTATAAGAGTGTACACTACTGATGGAAAATACGGATTTCAATCTCTCAGAGCGCATGTTTTGGCAAAACAGTAAAACGGGCACATTTTCACCAACTATTTTCCTCATTTTCTCGAAAAGAGAGCTTTTCTTGAATGCATGATGCCTTGTACTGTTTACTGGCACTCTTCCCTACCTCTCCTTGTCTGCTGTAGCTACAACCTTACACTATTTTTGTATTTTCTTTCTTAGTCTCTTAGCAGAGAGGTTTTAGATCTTCATGGATCTGTGGAGGATCTTAGCAGCAGGTGTCAAGAATTAATGAGCCTCGCCCCCACGAGAGACCGAGAAGAGCTTGGGGAGCAACTTGTCACCCTGAAAACCGAGTGTGAAAATCTTGAAGGTATAGCTATACAGTTGATTAGAAATTGAAGCGTTCAACTAGTTGAGGTTGAATACAAGTAGCGCTGAATAAATGATACAGACCTTTAGATTTTTCCACTGAATAGACAAAGAGCGCGCGTGAGTCACTTTTGAGACCTAAAGCGTCAATCAGTATTAGTAGATGACCGAACTTTTGTTACGGTCGCCATGTGTTTCTGTGAAGTCTCAATTCCCCCTGGCAAACAAAAAACATTGTAAGGTTAAACCTTTAACCTTTAACCGTTTACTTCAAGCTATGTAGTCTATCTACCACTTCATGCACCAACTCTGTCGTTGATTGAAAGTCAGCCACGTCATCGACAATAGAGTGACTGATCATTTTTATTTTTTTCCTTGTGTTCATTGTGTCAGGTCATGTGGCAGAAAAAGAGGAAGAGTTTGAGGAAACTTTGTGGAAATGGCAGGAATTCCAGGGCGAGGTAGACGCGTGTTTCCGCAACCTCGCCATGATAGAAAAGTCGTTGGATTTTCAGTCTGTTGATGATGGTGAATTGGAGGATCGCAAAGAGACGCACCAGGTTAGATTCCAAATGATCAGAAAATAGTTTTTCATTTTAATGCCAATGCATTTAATCCAGGCAGGTATGCTCTAAAGTTCTTGTCACTGGTGGTAAAAACGTGGATCAGAGTGAACATTTTTTTCAATTCCGTGTGCGGAATCAAATATGATCCAAAAAGACGAAACTAGTATTGTAGTCGCCAGAAACACACGTGTGTCGTGTGTCGATCTTGGTTTTATTTATAATGAGCTTTGACGTTTCCATATTTCCTTCATGTGGTTTTCGTTGTTTGGCGTTCCTTGAACTCTCTACCAGGTCTGTTCACTGTGCCCCTAAGGAGAATGACAAACCTTATGAGCAGACAGTGCTTTGTTTTACTTCAGTTCTTCAATCTATGCTGTTTTCTTAATTCTCTTTTTGGTGAGCTCTCTAGAAGAACAGTTCTTTATTTAAACACGGTAAAATCCATCAGGAGTTAGTATAAAAATTAGAAATAACCTAGCTCTCCTAAACAAAATTCAAAACCTAACTACAACTAATCTAATCTAACTAAAACCCGTTTTTCATGAATGCCGTGTATACTCCAACATTAAAAATGAAAATACGTGTGTAAGATTTTCAACATTTACTTAACATTAAAGTAATGAGAACGAAAGCTACATCGCTTTCCATTCGTTCCCGTTTCGGGCCGAAAAGATAAGTGCTTTTTAATTTAAGTTTGCACTAGAATATCAGAAAATCGATTCTTATAAACGCTTAGAACTGCAAACAAAAGAGCTGTCCACTCGGTCGTTCAGCTGTTCATCCAGTTTCGCGGGTTCGTTCACTCGGTTTCTCGTTCGTTCGTTTTCGCCGGCGAGCACTCGGCGGACCGTTTACGTTTCTGGTTTGTTCAGTTGTTCCTCCGTTTGCCCAGTCCTTCTTGCTATTCATGAGCATAAATATGTTATAAGCAATAAAATTTAGCCAATTAAAAGCTGTATTAAAACATAACGAAGAAGTTCCTTCGTGTTTTTTTTCTCTGTCATGCTACAGAGAAAGACTTCTTCTTTCTCCTATCTGACACAAATACCTGGTAACAAACATTATTCCTGGCCTGTGCACCTGCTAATGAACACTGTATACATGGTGTTGTTTGGATCATAAAAAAAGTGTGTTGAACAGACAACTGGATAATAACCTTGATCGCATTTTTTGCGGTGTAGATAAATGTAACCTTTATGCCTTTTCTGTTTCAGATGCTATCAGATAACCTAGACTTACAAGAAGCCATTATTAATGACGTCAAAGGCAGAGCAAACGAGGTCCTGGGACTGTTCCCCGTCGCTGATGGCAACAAGGCAAGAATCAAACTCATTGCACTTGACCAGCGGTTTCTTCTTGTCAAGGGGCGCCTCCAGAGGAGACAAGAGGAGATTATGAAATCCTCGGTGGACTGGCACGAGTTTGAGTTCGGGCTCAAGAGCTGTTTGGAATGGGTACAGAGAGCGGAGGAGCGCTTAGCACGTGACTTACCGGAAAACGAGGCTGATCTTTCGCGACTCAAGGTTAGTGATAGCAAATGTTGTTGTCGTCGACCATAGACCCTTTGCATAAATGGCACCCAAATTTAAATAACAATACTTGATACATCCTAAGCCTCGTGTTTATGTTTCCAGATTATTCGAATTTGGGCGCCATTTATGCAAAGGTCTATTGTCTTGAGTAATTTTGTTTCTTCTGCAGACACAGCGAAACGTTCTTTAAATTAATATAGAAAGAATTAAGCTTCATCGTTCAAGGTCGAGGAGAAAAACCTTTGTCATTCAAGAGTGTTTGGTTTTGTCAACAGATTTGATAAGATTATTTGGCCACTGTAAAGAGATTCTGACGTTTCGAGCGTTAGCCCTTTGTTAGGGGGAATCTGACATTCCTTTTCACTGCCCACGGACGCAGCATCACGGTTTCTTTACAAACTAACACCCTTATCCTTTGTCATTCAAAACCGAGCCGTTTGCTTTGTTTTTGCAGTTGGAAAAGAAAAGCCTCAAAAATGGCCGTCGTTTTGAAAAGTTAAATACGAACGTTAGTTGATCCTGTCGCTTTTCATTTACTGAGAAAGCCATTTTTTCTGGTTCTGACATAATTACAGCGGGAATGTGTTATTTGTGTCATCAGTTCTGTTTTATAAAGGGAATAGTACAAGGACAAAGAACAACAACAACAGGAACAAGTTTAAAAACTTGAAATAATGTGGTTTGATTACGTTTTTTTACAGGTAATACACTAAAATATCAAAAGAAAACGAAATATAGGCTAGTTACTTTGGAAAAGGGAAAAAATTCTGAGAGGTGCTGACAGGAAATTACAAAGTCAGTGTGTTAATTCTAAGTGACAGGTTACTGAAGCGCAGTTTTTTTTTTTTTTTTCTTTGCCTCCACTGTTAAAAATGAATTCGTGTTAACTGTCAGTGTTGCGTAGTGTTTGATTATTATAATAATCTACGGAACGTTTTTAAATCCACCATCGGTGGAGCTTAAAAATAATCCTGAGTTTGCATTAGTTATTGGACCGCAAAGTCAACAAGAGCAGGTGATTCTACTCGAGTCTTTTTGTCAGACTGACATTTATCTCTGTTTCGCTTTTGATGTCTTCCTTTCTACTGAAACGCTTAATTAACCCCTAATATCAAAGAACAAATTCTCCTATCTTGACCCAGTACTTTTCTTATAAAAGTACTGGGAGAAGTTATTAAAATATCAAGAAAATCCACCTTGGGTCATCATATCCTAAATTCTTATGACCTCAGAGGTTGAATAAGCATTGATATTACAAGGAGAAATTTGATGCTGATCACTTTTAGGGCTTAAAGGGTTACTGAAGGCCTAACTTTACCCCATAGTAACAGTACAAAAGAAAGCACACAAATGTCCTTGAATTAAGAAAAAATCGAGCCCCTGACTGTTAGAAAACGATCATTAAAAGGAAACACTGCGTGGTATATTAAAAACGTAAGTGATATTCTCCTGTGCAACACTGTAAGAAATATATGGGGGTGCTAACGGAAATTTATTTTTTGATATTAGGAGGTTTGAAAGGCGTACAAACGCACAGTTGCTATTCTGAGTTGCTAAGTCACGCTTTGATTTCTCACCATGATGTTCAGGGTGTTTTGAGTTTTTCGTTCTGTTTACAGTTGAGAAATAAACGGTTTTTTATGTAACTGTTTTTGATGTTAGTTTACGATAAATTTGTACTCCATCTTGCATTTACATTCCTGAAAAGGGAGTCTCAAAACACCCAAAACAGCAGGATTTTTTACTCAACGTTGTGGAAATTTGAGAAAACGATTTGTTATTGACACAGTGGTCACACAATTTTGTGAATCGAGTCGAGTCAAAACGTTTGAAATTTCCAGCTCATCGAACATTCTTCGCTGGGTAAGGTAATTTATTTTAAATTTTCCAATTTAGAATTCGTTCCTTTATCTTGTGGCGAGTAGAATTTTATGAATGATTGGCATTTTATATATCACATCTTAATCTATTTCTTTTCTTCGCCACGTTGCCTAAGAACGGTGTCAAGCTTGAATTAATTAGTTGTAATTTATGCACCCGTACGCAAGTCATGTTTTCCTTGTCGAGTTACAGCCATTCAAACAAGTAACTGGCTTTTGGAAATATGGTAACTTAGAAGTAGGGCCGATGACACATTGACAAGAGGAAAAGCTCCATTTGTCCTTGCGTTGAATTCATCTTTGGCGTTGATTGTGACCTTCATTGATGTTTAACTGCCGTGCTGTGGCTGTATATTGCGGTGTTATAAACATGACTGAAATTCAGTGTGTTTTGGGCGATGTTTATTGTGAAAATAAAAGTTTAAGAAGTCCGGGAACTGAATGGAAGCGAGGATAGCGTCAGGGATTGCTCCTTTACACACCTCATGGCGAATAGCAGTTCGGATTTGTACCTGCATTATTTTTATTTCCAGGCGTTTGGCGATGAATTGGATGTCAGACAGAGCGACTTCGAAAGCGTACGGAGCCAAGGGGACCGCTTGATCTGCCAGCTTAGCGATCAGACCGAACGAGAGGCGCTTACCAAACAGATGGATGACATATCCAATCGGCTTGAACGAATACAGAATTTAGTGAACGACAGAGAGCGAGATTTGGACTCGAGGCATCATGGCGTGGGGGAGTTAAATTCCTCGCTGAATGACTGCAATGACAGAGTTGGGCAACTTAAAACGAGCCTGAGGGAATTACAGAATTTGGAATCGTTGGACAGACTACAGCTACAGGTAAGACCGAGTTTTATTTGGTATAAATTTTGAAGCGGTAGTGGTTTTGTTCCCTGATGCGATTTTTGTAAAGTCATTATTCATCACGCCGAGGTTGATATTTGCGAAACTCTAAAATTTAACCGAATTGAAAACAGCTGCGAATTCAATTTTTTTAACAAATAATCATAAAATATTATAAACGTAAAGTATTGTAATAAATTTAACTGAGTATTCTCAGTCTCTTACGAGGCAAGTATTTTTGGAGAATTGTATATTTTTCAGTTTCTTTGTACTTTTAATTTAGAGCTCTATTTATTTATTTTATCGGTGACTAAAATAAGCTGGCTAAAGTTATTCATGATAATCTGTAGATAATTATCTTGCTCGAACTTCTTTGCTCGCAAGCGATTCAGACATGGATGTCACACCATTTTCGTTGTTAAAAGAAATCAGACCTAAAGATTATTTTTCACACTTGACTTGCAAAGCAATTATTTTCCAACCTAAAGCGAGCTTATTTCATCCATTGTATTCCATTCATTTATTTAGAACACAAAATAAAACCTTTCTGATTAGCATAAGGAAGATTTAAATGCAGTGTCACGCTTTAGGCCGTCAAACATGACGGATTATTATATTTTATGGTTAACCTGCTCAATTCCGAACGCGTTGAAGATCGAAACAAGGACAAATTATTCATATTTAATATATCGAAAAAACGAGCCTTATCGAAAGCACTGCTTAGTAGCTTTCATTTAAATGATTTCCTTTGAATTTCATTCACAGACTAGAAAGTTAGTACCATACATACAATCAAGAAAAGATTAAAAAATGATAAAAGTCCGTAGATTTGTTTGCTTTCCCGCGCGTCTATTTTACTTGTCTCTATGTGAATCTTGTAGAATTCTATTGGAATTGATTTATTTATTTATTTGCGTAAGTAAAACAGCGTGAATATCCTTTACATTCTCGTTATATCTGTTCTAAAATCGTCGCCCAATATTGCTTCATTTTCATACAATAGCCTTATGTCAATTATTCGTTTAGACTGTTTTAGACGTAGTATTAAAAGTTCATGGCAATTTATGAGGTTTTGTTGTTAGATTTTTTATAGTAATATTCCTTCTGATCTCTGCTATTCGAAATTAAGAAGAAATAAGTTTTACCGGAAAGTCATTGTCATTCTCTGCTACACCTGAGTAACCAAGAGTCCACCATAAGCCATCTTCGTAGTATTCCGTTTGAATTAGTTCTCAGTCGAACACTGTATTTAAAATAATTTGAAAGTGACCATTTCACCACGAGGTCCCGTTTGAAACAGTACTCGGTCAAACAGCAGGAAAAACGTAAGCATCAGCTCACGACAGACACTGCACCAAAACGTGGTTCCAATACAAGGCCATAGCTTTACCAAACAGGTCCTTGTATTGTAGACGTTATTTGTCACGCAATGGTTCAGAACACGTGTGGGAGGTCAAGGACCCGCCTTGTCTGCATAAATATCCATTCAATAATCTGTTATAGAACTGACGCTATCGAAATCTTTTTGTTTCTATTCAGTTCTGTTTTTCCGGCCTTTTATTTTATCTTTAGGTTGTTTTGTGTAAACATTGGCTATTGTATTTTACACTAACGTCTTGTCTATAATACACTTATGAAGCTTCTGCGATATGCGCGATAGGAGCGAAAGCTTCGAATTTAAAACTTTTTCTCTGAAGAAGAAAAGAAGAGAAGAATTTTCACACGTTAATTTATTAGACGCAAGTAATTCCCAGACTTACTGCTCTCAGTTCCTTCAGATTTAGATTTCAAATCTTCTTACTAAGGCAAGCTCGGAGAATTCTGTTGTCGTCAAGACAATGCACCAAAGCTGATTATTTTCTTAATTCTCGTTGTTGATATAGTAATGAGAAATTAGATGTTGTTTGTAAAGCCGCTCCTTTCCGAGTTATCTCAGCTTGTAGCCTTCAATGACCAAACACATCTGCTGCGTAATTCAACCTAAATATTACAGAAATTTCACATATTTTAATATTCATAGTCAACGCGATCATCACTCATTAATTACAGAATAAGTTATACTTTAGTTGATGATTGATTTTTTTTTTTGTTCAAAAGCAAAATATAACGATTGGTGGTAATAAAAATAAGGGAATTAGTGGAATTATCTCCCGTTCAATATCATAAATTATTCACCTATTAACCGTATGTAGTACAGTCTAACAAAACTTACAAACCACTCTTGCATTGAGGTTCTCGCCAACGTGTTTGATTTAAAGAGTGAGGTAAATCGCTGTTTTATGTTGTTATTTAACAATAATTATCTTCAAGATGAATGAAATTTTGCTTCATTTTCTCTCTAATCGAGGGTTCTGACATCTAAATAGTTTTTTGTTTCTGTGCTTTTAATTGCGGATAGGTAACTGACCGGGGTGTTGTCTTCACTCTCTCTGGTTTTCTTGTTTCTTTCGATAATTAAAACACTATAAAACCTCTCTCAAAGTACACAAGAAGTTTAAAATGTTTGTCTTTATCAACTGAATTGCTAAGATGACGTTTTCAGCGTTGGCTCTGAGCGCTAGCTCGCCACAGAGCATGCCCGGCCACACCGACGCATCACCACAGCTTCTTTAGAAACTATTTCCCTTTATACCAGACGTTTTTTCTGATATTTAGATTTTAAAGACAATAGCTACAGACTAGTGTTGATGTTTTTCTTTTTGGTCAAAATACAAGAAGAAATTAAGGCCTAAATCACTCCTACTGTTCAAAATATCCCTGCCAAAGTATTCTTTCTTGTTTTCAGGATTTTGTGACCTCTGTTTGTCTCTTTTAGGAAACCTCTTTTATTTTGCTTATACAGTATTCCTTGACTTGTCGAAAATCTTTTTTGCGGGTATAATGTGTTCTTTTTGGTTACTGAAAGTTTTAACCTTTTCATGATTTTTTTTCTGGTTGTATTTGCTCTCTAAAATCGTAAGAATGGACCTCTCACATCTCCAAGCACCTTTAGAGCTGGAGCTCGTTTCAGTCGCGTTGATTAATTGTGAAGATTCTTGTCTTCAAACTAGCAAGTTTTGTTTAAATGTGACATATTCCTATGGCGCCAATGATTGGTTTTGCAACTGGGATTAGTTAAACCTGTCTCTTAGTTAGTGACAAGTACCAGGGACCAGTTAATACCAGTAGTGACAAGCACCTAAGTTCTCCATATAATGTCACATCTCTACCAAACATGCAAGGCCGAGTTGTTCAACATGCGAACTCTCCTCACTGTTTTCTAGTTATTTCTTATGGTACTAGTTGGGAAAATTTGTTTAAACATCAAGACATTTTGGGTCAGTTATTTAAACAGAGTCAAACTTAGGCCCCGGCTTAAGACAGTCAGTGGGCCTCCAAATCTGTTTATAAGTGGTTTAGTTTAAGTAGATAAATAGTTTTCTAGTCTGGGATGCAAGCCTTCTTGTCACCGTCAGCAACAGACAATGTTTAGATATGACTGTTGGCAAAATTTAAAATGGCTTCGAACGTGGTTTTGTTAAACACCGTCCAAACTGTCTTTTAATAACTGACCCTTTGTCTTTGGTGATCATTCCTTATTTTCTCATGACCTTTATATTCGACCAGGTATTGATACGGTAAGGAGAAATTACATGCTGGTCACTATTGGCACTGAAATGGTTGGGGATAAAGTGTATGGTGTGAAGTCATTTGTGTCTTTTTTGTAACTTTATGTATTAAGATTGCAAGATGAAAGTTGAAAGTTTGTACTGCCCATAGAGTCGCTAAAATTTGTCTTTTCTTTCTTCCAGGAGCTTCAATCGGAATTAGAGTTCATTCAATGTAATGCAAGAGATCTCCACCAGCAATGCCAAGCATTACCTCTGGAAGTTCCCGACGTTGAAAGAGACCAAATCAAGGATAAACTGGAGAGACTACAACGGGATATCAACTTCTTGGACAAAGAGCTTCCCCGTTTGACACAACCTAATGCCATGGGAGGGGAGGGAGCCTCAGCTGTTGTCGCACTTCCGGTAGAAGTTGTTCGAAGCAAGCCCGTCGCACATGAACCATTAGAAAATGGCGACTCTGATTTAGGAGACTCGGAAAGCGGCGTGTCGTCCATGGAATCATTTGAAGGCATTATACGCAAGGAAAACGGTCAAGCGCCAGGCGAGAATGGCGTGAAAGAAAACGGCGTGTCAGAGGAACGCTCTTCAAGCGAAGACTTGGACGGAGACATACGTCCCAGTGGAGGGATTTCTGTCACACCGGATGAGTATCAACGAATTCGTATGAACCACAGCGAGCAGTCAAACGAAGAGGTAACCGTTGGCTTGGAAAATGGAGAGTGCTCACATGATCTTGACGATAAGTCACGTGAAACTGACGATCAATCACGTGATGTCAGCGTGCCTTTGTTGACGGTGACAGACGAAGATGGAACTCCTGCGGAAGTCGCATTTGCAGAAAATGCTCCAGAAAATAATGTGGATAACGCAGATAGTGAAAGTTTTCCAGAACAAACTGGTGAATTTTTTATTGATGATTTTGATGTGTATTACGGGCAGGCGCCTCCTAAGATTGTTGTTGGACCCGACGAGGCGTCTGTGGGAGAAAACGAGTTTGTGGCTGAGAGTGAAAGAGAAAAACCAGCTGATGAATCGCGTACGGATCACTTAGAAAATGGTTCTGAAAACAGTAGCGTGTTAGACCAAGAACCAAGTGGTGCGTCCGACGATCAAACCGGTGATTTAGTATTAAAAGATAAAGTGCGCGACCCCCAGCTTGTTGAAAGTGCTGTTACGAAAATTACGCTACCGCCAAATAAAGCCGTCAACGTGGACGATTTACTCGAAAGTAACATTTTTTCTGACTTGGAAACTGGGGTCCTCCCGCGTCATAGCACACCATCTGAGCTTGTGGTTTCCACGGAGAACGATGAAAATGCCCCACTGGACGAACATGCGCAGAACGTGACAGTAGAACCCTTAAAAGATTCTATTGTAGCAGTTAATGGTGAGGTAACATCTCCATCAAGTAACGATATCGGAAACCTTCCTCTGAGTGACAAAGGTGAGAAGAGGGCGGACAAAAAACGTAAACGCGAACCTTCAGCGGTTTCATCTTTAGACAGCACACCAATAGATTTGCGCGACATGTCCGGTCAAACTGGTATACAAACCGGTTTGGTCAGTTCGGAACCAAACGAAGAGATGGACAAACTTGACAGACTATTGACTGTCACTGAACGTGATTCAGGAAACAACGTAAGAGACGTTAAAGAGGTAAAACCACAGGATAGAATCGCGTCCATTTTATCTGAGCGTCGCAAAGCTGAGGAAGCTGAAAGGCGCCGGTTTGCTGAGAGCTCTGTGAGAGACACTGATTATGAGCTGTTCGCCTCTCGGCCCTTGGACCTGATGGACAGGAGTTCCCCGTTGAAGGACCTTGATGAATCAGGAAACTTGCTTCACGAAGAGATGAGTTTGGAAGAGTTTTTGGTGGAGGTAGAGAAATTGGTGGAAAAGTTGCGTTCGATCGAGGAACTGATCACGACTGAGCTGGATTCAGAGGATAATGTTAAAGATGAGTTGGCAAAGCATGTGGTAAGTTGAAGGAAGTTCTGTTTTAAGAATGGTTGTAATGACTATTGAACGAAGCTAAGGTGGTTGTAACCTTTGAGGATGTGGTTAAAATCTCAAAAGAGTTACTGTTGAAATGATCATGAGCACTAATGTGTTGTGGTGCTGGTTGTATACTGTAGAAGTTGGTTCTAACTTTGGAGTCGAAGTAAAATTTAACTTTGACATTCAAATGCAGGCTCCTAGCAGTACTTTCCCCGTGGTGCTCTTTATTACACTGTTAAATAACCCAAACCCTAAACCTTAGAGTCTGGATAAAATCCTAGTATGACCATTCCATTGAAAGCTATAACGCAATTCGCAGTTAGTGTGACATTCTTAGTGAAAGGATTAAATGAAAAACTGAGTTCATGAATAGATTCGCTATGATAATTTTAGCAAGAATGTGAAGTTTCGTTTGTGCATCAAACTCAAGAAATGTATGACCGGACAGTTTCGATTGCCCGCACGCTACACATTTTTGTTGTACAGTGTTTTCTTTGTTGTTGTTGTTGGGTTTTTTGTTTTGTTTTGTTTTGTTTTGTTTTTTTGTTTTTTTGCTGAATTTTTATACTTGCTCGAGTTTACATCAGAATCTATGCGAAAAGTCACATTTGTGCTTATTTCATTATGACGAATTTATTTCTATACTCATTATCAACTTAAAGTGATCTTTAAAAATGTCACCTGAGCAACAGCTAATTTAGTTTGTGAACGGAACTTTCTTGTGGTAATGTTTACTATCCTCACTGCGTTGGCACAAACACATTACAGACCCCACTGAGATGAAACAATTTACTAACATTCATGATGCAGTGCTGAGTTTGAAGTTGCCCTGTGATCATGCCGCACAATTAATTGACCATCGAATTGGTTTTTCTCGTTAGGCTCTGTGTGTTCTGATGTCCAAACAACAGGATCGTATCGATCAAATGAACCTGTTATCGCACAGCTTTCTCCATGGCAGCGCAAGCCTGAATATTATCCTGGAAGAGCGGCTACGAGAGGTAATGTACGATGCTATATTGCAGTGTTTTACTTTTTAGAGGTAATAGGCAATAATTCTGGCAAGTAAGGCAATCACAATCAGCAAAGAAAAGGTACGACATGCTTGCATGACAAACGCTAACCAGCTTTCAGGAATGAAGAAGGCCAATGGGGCTCGTCATTCATCTAGTTCTGCTACAAATGTTCAGTACATTGGAGTCTTTATGACACGAGTCCCCAATAACTCAAACTTCTAGCGAGCTCGAACTGGAAACATCAATTCGTCCGTCCATCCATCCATCCATCCATCAACATACATATTCTCCTCAATACTCACTTTCTATTTCTTATGGTACTAGTTGTGAGAATTTGTTTCAACATCAAGATAATTCGTCGTTGGTGATCATTCCCTTATTTCTCATGACCCGCATGTGTGATGAAGTAGTAATCTTTTAAGGTGAATTTAGATTCTAGTCACTGTTAGAGTATTACAGTAATTAAGAACAGTGGAACCTGTATAAAACTGATTGACTTACTCCGATTCTAGGTCAACGCCATTTGGAAAGAAGTTCAGCTAAGAGCTTCAGCAAAACAAGCAGTCCTTGAGCGCTGTGTGCAAGAACAAACACAAAACCTTGAGAGCGCTCGGCAGCAGGAAGTGACGGCCTTTACTGAGAACTTTTCCTTCTTGAGGTCGCTTTACCTGACTCCAGCTTGCGATGAAGATGGTGTTTGTCGACGACGAACAACTGCTGTGGAGCCGGATGAAGATGAAAATGACGTGGATCAGTTTTATGACGAAGAGCTGAAGAATCAGATTGAGCTGCATGAGTTGTTTGAAGGATTAGCGTCTGTGGAGGAAAGCGCCGTCACCGAAGTAGTGTTGGATGGTTATTTGATGAGTTATCAGGAGCAGTTAACACGATTGCAGGTCAGTTGATATCAAGTCTGCTCCAATTGTACGGAGTTTTGTGAAACCTTGGCCTTTTCAGCGTGTGAAACTCAAGTGCCGTAATTTATTTTCACTCTTACATTCAAGAAAGGCTCAGAAACAAATATCAACCCTGAGAAATGTTACTCAACAGCTGTCATTTAAGTGGCTACACAGAATCAACTGTTAACCCTTTAACCCCTAATATCAAAGATCAAATTCCCCTATCATGTCTCCATACTTTTCTTATCAAAGTACTGGGGAGAAGTTATTAAAATATCAAGAAAATTCACCTTGGGTGATCATATCCTTAATTCTTATGACCTCAGGGGTTAAATACGCATTGATATCACAAGTAGAAATTTGATGCTGATCACTGTTAGGGCTTAAAAGGGGTTTTAATCACCTTGCACTTTACTAAGCTGTCCTTGTTGAGGGCGCTGTGTAGTCCATAGAAAGATTACCTCTCCCTCCCCTCCCCTCCCCTTTCTTCCTCCTTCCTACCACATTTGAAGGCTGCACTAACTGATCACTTCACTCATTCTCAAGGCGATAAAATAACTCACGTGATTTTCTCACATGACGTCAAAGTGCACGTGGGTTTAATTCTTACTTTTGTTTGTACAGGAGCTCATTACGAACCTTACAGACACCAAGAACAAGATGGATTCTGTTTCCCGGCGTCTGTCTTCTCCTGCAGCGGAAGATAAAGATCTTCGTCAGCAAATTTCGGATCTCAACAGTCTGATGAAGGGAGTCATAAAGCTGGTCTTGACAAGACAACAAGAACTACATTCGGCATTGGAAAAGATGGTCAAGGCTGAGACAGCGCTGCTTCATCGAAGAGACTTTGAAGGCAAGCTACAGGAATGGTCCCAGCTGGTGGACGATGTGGAAGAGTTTGTGAAACATTTGGGGCCCTTTAATGAAGGAGAAAAAGATTTGGAGTTGCTGTACTTCGAGGTAAGATTCATCATTGCCAAGAAAACAAATATAGACGTTTAGGGACACCTCTCTTAAGCATTTGCCATTAGCAGACACCACTTCCAAGAGGTCACACATGGTTCCAGTCACATATAAACGCCACATTTTAGGCGGTCATAAGAGAGCACCCCTCGAATGCGGACAC